>NC_051282.1:14618071-14818071 GCF_015220745.1 Sebastes umbrosus | reverse complement strand
GTCACTTCAGGATAAGCGTTTGGAAAAATCACTACAATGTTTCTTAACTACAAAAGCTACAGTAAAGCTGAAATTGTGACAACTGCGACAACTGAGCAGCTTTCAGGGTTCTCAAAATCCAAAACCAATTCACTGAATGTGACAAAGTTTGCATCAAAGTGTACAAAAAGGATGGGCAATTATACATACAGAGCTATCACAGACAGAAACACTGTTTCACTGCATTGTTTAAATGAGTAATTTGACATAAAATTTTTCTTATTAAAAACAATAAATCCAAAACGTTTTTTTTCCTTTATCCCGCTTTTTGATGATACGGTGCCAGACCTTAGACCGCTTACTGATTTGTTTCTTCTCATAAATAATCTCAATAAACACAAAGAGAGAAAAGGTGGAACTGAGAGAGAGACATTAAAAGGAGAAATGATGATCAGCTGAAGTCCAATCAGAGCTCTGAGGAAATGCAAAGTGCAAAACAAACACTCCAAAAGCGCACAAAAATGATATGAAGAATGACTAAGTCTTGATACTGAAGACACTTGTTTTTACCTATTATGCATGTTTTTTTAACACGTCATCATAAAGTGGGCATGTCTGTAAAGGGGAGACTCGTCAGTACCCATAGAACCCATTTTCATTCACAGATCTTGAGGTCAGAGGTCAACGGACCCCTTTGAAAATGGCCATGACAGTTTTTCCTTGCCAACATTAGCCTCCTTTAGCATCTTCACTCTATAACTTTAAAACTGAGCCCGCTACAACCTAAAAATCACAAGTTGCGTTAATGCATTAAAGGAATTAGTGGCATTAAAACAAATTTGCGTTAACGCTCGACAGCCCTTATGGGAACATTATTTGTAGGAGTCCATGCTGTTGTTGAGGCACTTATTCACTAAGGATCTACTGTGGCTCAGAGTAGATGTAAATGTTTCTGTGCATAATAAATCGTCTTGGGATGATGTGTAGTATTCTTTACCCTGTAATATCCTAATTGTAGGTATAGCTTGTCATGAAGATCTTGTAGGTTGAAACACAGCCTCTCCTCTTCCTCTGAACCCGAGCCACATACTGCTCCACATCATCTATTACACTCCGTTCTTTTGCTGCATCATGCAGCGTCTCCATGATTTATCTCGTCTCGGCTGACAGCGAGCCAACTCGATTACCTGGTTTAACATGAAAGTTAGCAATTAGCTGGCCTGAGCCGCTGTAACACCTTCTGCTGTTTGAGACTCGCATCCAAGAGTCTGCAGAGTCTCCCAACAAATTAACAAGACACTCCCCGAATCCAGCTGTTTCCTGCTTTGTTTCCAAATAAAATCCCTGTGTGTGTGTGTGTGTGTGTGTGTGTGTGTGTGTGTGTGTGTGTGTGTGTGCGTGCGTGCGTGCGTGCGTGCGTGCGTGCGTGCGTGCGTGTGTGTGCTGAGCTATAGCGACCAAACCAACTTACACACAGAGTTGGCTAAGGAGCCCGGGGCATCTGGGACTTGGATTAGAAGCCATGACAGGGAGAGATGGAGGAGGGATTACTCTGCCTGCCTCGTTTCAGCTTTCCTGCCTTCCAGTTTGTTTGCATGAGAGAGAAAGAAGAAGAAGAAGAAGAAAGATTCAGCGAGGCGTTCAGAGTGTGTTGGCCTGAACGTCTGCTCCACTGTTGGAAAATAACAAAAGAGAACAAAACAAACTGAAGCTGAGAAACGACACAATTCAAACTATTTCAAAGCAGAGATTATTGTAGATGATTCGTCAACTCTCTCAGAGTGTTTGTGGAGGATGAGAAGCAACAGTTGGACAGAGGAAATATGTGAGAGAGACAAGACATCAATGTAAACTCTGCTTAAATGCTTCCTCGGTTATTGATAGGTAGATTAACCATGTTTGTATGTTATCCTCCTCTCCATCTCTGATTACTGCAAGACAGAAACGTCGATATTGGGCAGTTCTGCAAAACCCTGAATCACATTCAGTGACAACATCCACTATATGCAGGCCATTTAGTAGTAGAAAACATATGTGCACGGACAGGCGAAAACCTGCCGCAATGAACCCCCGCTAAGGGCCATGTCTGATGGTGTGACGTCACTTTGGCCGTGCGGACACTTGCAACCCTCGTGGATGCGGCAAGCTTAAATCAAACTTTAGTAATCACATTGATAAGTCTGCAATCTACTAACCTCAACAAATATATGTGATAGAAGTTATGCATTATAAATGTATTGACTTATTGTTAGAAAAGGATCAATTCTCTTCAGAAATGTATGTTTTAATTGCTCAAGTTTCTGACTCTTTTCAGCAAATATTCCATGAATCTCATATCACGTGTCTCGCTTCATTAGGTTTAATAAGGCCTGTTGTTATTACAGCGTTTCACTGTTTAACCAAGCAGCGGAATCCTCTTTTCCTTATGGCAAACATAAATTCTTCATTATCCAAACTGAATTCCTTTAGGATGCTTCTGCACTCGCATCTCTTCAGAATAACTTAGTGAATAATGAGAGAAAGAGTGAGAAGCTGTTTGAATGAGGCTGCGAACATTTAATTACTTTCCAGCATGGCAAATAAATATTTAGCTGTCTGCGGGGCGCGAGTGGCTGAGGACGTCTGTGATTTTATCGCTCCTCATCAGAGGAGTCGTTACCCTTTAATAACCATCCACAGCATCATAATGCTCATTATTAATATCATTATTATTATTATTATTATTATTCAGCAGAGCAGCTTCAAGACGGCCAAAACAAACTGTACGAGGAGCTTTCGGCTGTTTCCCCATTTCCTGTTGACAGTGAATGCAGCACGCCTGGAGGATCACTGTGCCTCATTGTTCTGTGAGGAACACAGAAACACACAGGGGAAATAAATGACACATGATCATTATACCTTCCAAAAGAGATGCTACACAGAAAAGCTGTGTTTCAAAAGTAGTATGTTCACTTCACTGTCCACCTATATCACCAGTATTTTCCAAACACTCACACTTTATAAATGAGGCTAAATACACAACATCTGTCTCAATCCTCATGCACGACCCTCTTGAGCTCATAAACAGGCACCTGCACACAGAGTCGGATATTTTCTTTTTAATTGTACATAATAAATGTTTATTGTGTGAATTCACTAACTTATGACTTAGTTACTGCTCACAACAGCAGCAGTGAATCAAAGAGTGCAGAGACTAATAAAGGTGCATCAGCCCTATAGATGCTGGTATTGATAAGATTAAGTTCAGACATGCAGAGATTAAAGATAAAAATATGGAAAGTAACTTCAGAAAATGGTGTTTGTGAACTTTATGGTTATGGAAGAAATCTAACCTGACCCACCAGATGGTTTGTTACACAGAACTGTCTGAGAAGCTTGGAAACTGTTTAGAAAAGGGCAGGCACTTTCAAATGTCAGCTGTCAGCTGATTGGATGAACCATCTGTCAATCAAACTCTTACCGACGCCAGCCAGGAGAAGAGCGAAAACATCTTTTCCATCGAGAAAAGCCTTCAGTGCCGTTCTCTGCTCTTCTTTCAATGAAAAAACACTCCAGTCAGCCCTGGCTGTCTCCTTAAAATCACATTCCCATGGAACTAAACTGCCTTCTCAATCATGTTTGGAAGGAAACATATTTTGTTGCGGATTACGTTTGTCTTTGATGTATACAAATACATTTATATGTCTGCGTTAATGAAAGTTACGTATATAATAAGGAGTATAACAAGCAAAAAATTCCACTATGGGCGGATAGTAGTAGTTTTGTTGCCTAAACTTACCTAGGTAGTGTTGTTGTGTTTTGTTTCAATTTACAACATTAACCAAGTATCTAAAGCTGTTTAAAAATGTTTAAAACTGCGACCGTAATCCAGTAGAAAATGTTTCCTTCGAAATGTAATTGAGAATGTAGTTTACTTGTATGGGAGTCGTATCGAGGTCAAGAAAAAGTGGTTAGGAAAAGACATTAGGACGGGATTTTTTGACTTTTTGACCGCAGCCACGGTCACCTCTCTGTGTCGTCTCCTCACACACACCCGAGCCAGGCCGTATAGCTGCCAGTAGCTATATCAGATTTTCCCTGTAACTCCCAACATATCAATATCAGTCTCGGCCTCAAAAATCCAGTATTGGCCATAATAGTAGGTGCTGTAGTAGATTATCATTTGTGTAAGAATATGGATAATAAACGCAGAAACCCCTTTCATTTTTTACAGAAAGACAACCATAAATGCTGTACGAGTGATTGCATTGAGAAGCCAGTGGAACAGCAGCGAGGTGACCTCAGGAATTTGTCTCTCTGTGCACATCATAACGCCATCTCCTGCTGGTCAGAACAACTGCATCTCAGGTCAGTAAACCTGATGTGATGGATTCTCTTAAACCAGTCACGTTTCAAGTCTCTGCGAGTTGTTTTTCCAGACTAAAACTTAAATTAATAAATTTTTCTTTCATCCCGGTACTTGAAGGGGCTCATCGATTACTTTATGTTTTTTAACGTGCATATGTTTTCGCTCCTTTGATGAACATCAGTATGCACGGGAGGGCACGGAAACACTTTGAAACACGTCGTCAGAACCTCGTCTGCGTCCTTGACTTAGTGAATTCAGACAATAAAGAGAACTGATCTGCACCTGACGGATAATGAAATCAAAGCAGGATGTTGATGTCTGCGCAGAGCTGAGGAGACTTTAGTAACTTCATAAAGTATAAAGTATAAACTTTTATATTAAAAGGAACAAAAAAAACCTGTAACATTGAGTAAACGTTGACTAGATCCTCCATGACCAGATTGATGGAGTACTGAATGACCAGTGTGTGGAAACATTTCTTCCTCAGTGAGACTCCGTCTGACTGCAGCGAATGCAAACGAAGCCGACCGCTGCTTCCTTTGATGCTGAACAGCTGCTGCTTCTAAAGTTGCAGTAAATGACATCAGAGAGCTGGAAAAGAAGAAACTCCAGAGAAGAGACTTTAAATCTCAGAGGAACTAACCTTAGAAAAGGTTAGAGAAAAGAATCACTCGCATACAAATGATCAGAGCGGTCCTGGTTGATAATACTTTTTAGCCATGCCAGAGACGTGGTTGAAGGGACGGAGGCAACAACTAAAACACACTGATCCTCGTTCGGTTTGTGAGGCTCATTCAACAAAGGCTTTTCACAATAACAGACTCCTTTATGAAACAGTCCTCTGAGAGTCGACAGAAGGAAAAAAAAAAAAAAAAAAAAAAACTTCAACTATAGAACAGTTTCTCTACCAGATGAGCTACCAGGACTCTGTGAGATGACCTCAACTTTTCAATCCATCTGCAAATTCAGGTGGATGCTCCACATATGTGGGGCTTTCACAGCAGGTTTCGGGGTTATTTAATGGATAAATAAATGTATTATAATATATTAAAGGGTTTTGCTTGGTTATCTCCTCCGTTGAAGTTTTTTTTTTTATTCCTTAAGAATATTCCTATATAAATTCCTTATGAGCCAATCATATATTGAGGGTTTTAATGGATTATCTGCATGGCTTAAGGGGTTTTAAGAGGGAAAAGAAGGAAAAGAAAAAATACACTGCAGGGGTTTGAACCCACAACCTTCCAACAGTGGAACAGTTTATCTACCAGCTGAGCTATCTGGACTCTGAGAGGTGAAGTGAGTCTCTCACAAAAGTATTACACTTTATCAGTCTGTTATGTCGACATGTTTTAGTGTCAACAGGTTTTATTTTCAACATGTTTTACTGTGATCAGGTTTCAGTGTGTAAACTTTGTTTCTCTGCAGGCAGATGAAGGTGAAGTTTCTTTCTCTCTCTGCTTCTTTGCGCCGGAGATGGTCCAGCAGTGGACGCGGAGGACCGGCAATGTAGAGACAGGGGTTCATCGCGGGTTCGATCCCCGCCTCAGGTACGCCACACAAAACTCAAACACTGCGACCGCGTCGATTCCAACTTGTGAATTTCAACTTCAACTTGCAAATTTCCAGCATCGACCAACGAGGAGGAAACAGATAACACGTAAGTCTGACTGAGCCCAGGAAGTCGAGGTAGCTAACTTTAATAAATAACATTTTAAATATTTTTTTTCATGCTTTTGTTCTGTGGTGGCAGTTTCTGTTAAAACAAGACACAAACCAACGTAACAACTTGTCTTTCAGTGAATTTAATAAAAAGGCATACATTAATAACTAAAACATCTGCAGATGGACTCACGAGCACAGCCACCTGTTGTGGACTGTAGCAAGTGAGCCCCGAATACAAAGAGTAGTCAGTATTTATACATTTAAAGCATAACATGAAGATAAGTGCAAAGAAGAAAAGAAGAGAAGGATAGAAAGTGTATCAATGCGTCAGCACACAGCAGACAACAGAGCATCACAAGACATAACAAGTATTTCAGCAATCTGTTGTTTGCAGTTACAGAGATCTAAAATGTCAGGTCACTGTCCTATGGTGACACAGTTGAACATGTGAGGCCCTGAGATTATCTAAAGGTACAGTGTTAAACTGCAGATATGAAAATTGCCATTACAGTTCGCACTTTACTTTATGTGTAGTGTTTTAGTCTGCAGGCTGTTCAACTGACTCTGCAGGTGATAGAGGAGCTGATCATGTGACCTTCACCTGCACGTAACATATTATACAGTAAACCTGCCTTATTAAGGCTGTTAATGGACCACATCCAGATCCGAGCAAGTGGGTCACAAATCTACTTGCCCAAAGTCAATTTGTACTTGCCCCTATACAAATTATTTTATTCATTAGCTGTTATCAAATAACAACAAAGACTAAATCATGTCATGTTTAATCTTTATTTAAGTAAAACAATCTGGAGTTTTGCCCACATCCTCTAACGCCACCCAACTAAACTCCTGTTTCCAGGATAATTAAAATGCTCGCTGACACTTCAGCTCATAAACTTTGTTTTTACCCACCGCCATTTTCTTGCAAGTGCCTGATCAATACTGAGCATGTGCAACACTCCACTGTTGAAAGGATAAATAGAACACAGATAAAAACAGTATAGTTTTATCTAGTTTATTTACGTCACTTCTCCCATTTTGGTTGCATTTGGGAGAGCAGAGATGTCACTCTAAGTCAGCACGGAGAGATTGTTGGACAGTCTCTCCGCAAACAGTTAATAAAGTGTCTTCCAACTCACACAGATTAAGATCTTAAAATAAAGCAAGGAAGGGAATGGGCGGCGGCGCGTCACATCCCTCCCGCTGGAGATTTACACTCTGATTTAAATGTGGTCCAAACACGAGCCAAGAGCTGCCGCATCCTCTCCCTCAAACTGTCTGACTTCCTCTCACTGTAGGAATCACACAGGATGAAGGATCGACAGGAAATGTATGAAGACATCCACGAGATGTCCACAGAAGAAACCATGAAGAGACAGGAACACAAAACTATCTGCCCCTTTTCCCTCCGAGTGCTGACTTTAATTTATTCATGTAAGACGCTGCTCAAATTGAACCTTTCAGAACCTCAGAGTACATTAGAAAAAGAGATGTCTGTGGAGACTATTACATCCTCCTGCACACGAGGACTCCGCTCACTGCAGCTGACGAATCGACCTCCAATGCAATATTCCCCTGCTCGAGTTTATGAAAGCTCACTCTCATCTTTCACCGGCTGTTTTTTTCTGTTCAGTCATACCACAAGAAAACTCTCACCATCAAACTCTATCTAATAAAAAGCTGTTTATTTTATCGGCCAAAGGGTCGGTTCTTGATTACAGGAAATGCAAACAGCTCCAGGAGAAATGATGCAATCTCCCCGTTTCCGGCCGACAGGTAAGACTGAAAGCATGCAGTGTTTTAAATACCGTATACATCATCAGCTGTGGACAAGAACTTCATGTGCCTGAAGAAGAATGAGCACATGAACTGAGAGCTTTGAGCTGTAGAAATATATGTGTTCCTCAAACACAAATTGTTGTTTTTCTTTTTTACAAATGAAAGTCTCAAACAAGTACTGGTCAAATTGCCATTAAAGTATAAGTCTGGTTATATTCTGTGTTTTTCTTATTGTCAACAAAGTAGACTAAACGTATTATCTCTGTACAGGACTCAAAGAACACCTAACAAGGCACGTCTAACGTTTCAGATTCATCCTTTTTAAAGAAAGCAAGTCTTTGTTGGCTCTTTATGGCAGCAAGTTTTGCAAATTACTTTAAATCTGTTATTAAGAGCATCATTTACTGTACTGCTCCAGCAGCTGATTCAATGTGAAACTAAATGTGTAGAGTTTAGACTGGTAGCTTAATTAAGAGGAGGTGACGCCTCCCATTGACCTCCGGATCAGAAGGCCTTGACTGATGCACTGTAAAATCAATAGCAACATGTGATTGGTAGAGCCTTGTGACATACAGTGACATATGACGATGAAGGGTCAGAGGTCAACAGTGTTAACAGCTGTTAATGTTTTCATGGTTTGTGTGGGATGAAAACAAGACGAAAATGAGTTTAATCAGCATCAGAAAATCACCTTCGCCACCGAGGAAGATCAGATACCAGACATGAAAGTTTCTAAAAGCAAAGCGGTTCTTCTTCAGTCGTATCTCCACCACTGCAGCGTGTCACCGACACCAGAAAGCATGAAATGTGTTATTGATCCGAGTTCCCCTTTGACACAGAAATGTGAGGAGGACAGTTGAAGAATCCACTCATGAACTGGTCAAGTGAGGAGAACCAATAACACTGTGTGACGACGATGAATTATGGCGTGAAAGTGGAGTTTTTTTTCTTTCCACAACCTGTCTTCATGTTGTATTCATCATGAGTTATTGTACAGTCAGCAGAGAATCTGGACTTCAGGGTTTAGTTTGGGAGTAGACGTCAATAAAAACATCACAAAATGTGACATAAATTGATTTATATGTTTTAATTTGCTTCTTTATCTATTTACCTTTGTATTAATTCCCTTATTTATTAAACCTTCTGTTTAATTTTTCCTTTTATTTATTTATGTATTTATTTTTATTAAATTTCAAATGTATTTATTTATTTTTGCATTTGTTTTTTATTTTTTATTTATTCATTTTTGCATTACTTTTATATTTATTTTTAAATGTATGTATTTATTTATATATTTATGCATTTATCATTATTTATTAATACAAAATATAATCAAGTAAAAAATGCTGATGCATTATTATAGATTAAATGCATCAATCATTATAATACAATAATATAATAAAGATTATTCTGCATAATGAGTACTTTTATTTTTGATATTTTAATTATATTTTAATGCTGATTTTGAAATTACTTTTGTACTTTTACTTGAGTAAGATTTTGACTGCAATACTTTTATTTGTAACAGAGTATTTCTATGCTGTTGTATTACTACTTTTACAGAAGAAAAAGGTTTGAATATTTTTCGTCCTCTGCTAGTAACTATTTAAATGTCAAATAAATGTAGCTGAGTAAAAAAATACAATATTTTCCTCTGAGATGTAGCAGAAGTATAAAGTAAATAAATTGATTAAAATTTTAAAACTAAATAATTAAATGGAAATACTCAAGTACAAATACAAAACTACTTGAGTAAAAATTAAATGACGTCATCTCAAGTTTTACGCTCCTCAGCCTTGTCTCAGTGTGTTATTGCTGTTAATTTAATGATTATTGTCTAATATAACAGATGTTGCCTGTAAACTACCTCATAGCATGTTTATGAAAGTATGACCTCTCACTCTGACACTTTTTCCTGTAACGTTCACCCTGTTTCTACTCCTCTTCATGCTTCTCTGTGGGATCCGCCATCTTCTCCTGCAGTGAGTCAGAATTGAGAGCAACACCAGATTACACACAGTGTGTTACAGTATATACGGGATTACTGATATTTCTCTCAGTGGCTCTGATGTAATACTAATTGGGTCACAGCTCAGAGACCCAGATACAGTGAGTTTGGATGATGTAGAGTTTTTGGTTGGCAGTATATTTAGAGATTACATTTCATGCCCGCAAATCTTTATATTTAACAATTCTCAGGCCTTCTTCTTATTTCTTTACTTCTTCTAATATGAGGATAAAAAACGCCCCGTAAAGCTCGGCGTTGTCGTCGGTCAAACTGCATCATCAGAGGAACACTAACAATAACAACAATACCAGCTCATATATAAAACTTCTAAGAAACGGTCCCAATCTTTGACTTAAAGTGAATCGTTCAGATGTTTTGAAGTGGGGTTGTATGAGGTATTTATCCATAGTAGGTGTATTACTTACAGTAGATGACGGTCGGCACGCCCCCAGTTTGGAGAAATAGACAGGAGTACCAGCACCGGAGCAAAGCAACACAGTGCAGTGGACGGGTTCAGCAGAAAAACTTATTTTAGCCCCCTAAAAGAAAGGCTCACTTAAAAAAATTTATATTTGTTGTACGCTATATTTACAATATTTATTAATTTATATTTATAAGAGAGGGCTGTCTGACGGCAAGATAAAGCGGTAAAAATATTCTGATGTGTCATATAATGGAAGTATATAATGGCCCATGCTTACTTATGTCTCATAAGTTGTTGCATCTTGGATGGCGAGCACTTCTGTTCTGGAAACTACTCAGAAACCCCCTTATTGTCAATCTACCTAGGAAAGCCATCCATCCTCTGAATGCCCTAGGTCTCTAGTTTGTGGTTGTAAAGTTTCATGAGGCTGTGATTATCCTAAAGGTCACCACAGGTAATTTCATACAGTGATGTTAAAATCTCTCTGTCTCTGAAAAACAGTAATGTCGGCCAAGGACGGGACTAGGGGAATTTAAGAGATAAAGAAAACTATCAACCTCACTGCTATAAAATTTGAAAGTTCAAATCAATCAATTAAGAAACTCTACATCACCAATAAAGCGTTCCATAATATGTCAACATAGAATTGGCAGGGTTGTTTTAAACACACGGTGAATCTGATATTGATCAAAACCTCAGGACGTGATGTTGAAACTGAAACATGTTTAATCTTCTTCAGCTGTTCTCTGAAGAAAGAGTTACTAGAATAATGAATGAATGCAATAAGTGAGTTTATTTGGAGCTCATATAACGCAGCAGTAAACCCAAACCAACAAGCATGTTTGTTTCAAAAGCCTCCAGAACAAACACAACCAGGTGCTTTCTAACCAACTCAGCTGTGCTACACGACAGAAGACATCACTCAGCATGTGTAGTTTATCTGTCGCTAGGCACGTAAACAACAACAAACAGGAAATCTTTCAAATCAAATATCAAATATTTGAATGTCTGTATTGAAATGTATTTACTATAGTGCCCTCAAAAATTTTACAATGTGTCCATGGACTTCTTTCTACTAACAATCCCTCAATGCAATGCATCCAAAATGCGCCCGAAATGTCAATTTACTGTACACTCAGTGTCTGTTTTATAGGGAGGATTGAAAGTGAGTGATTTCTTACACAGCACATGTGTCGATTAGAATTGCATATTTCACCAAACTGTATATTTTAGATTTGTAATCTTATATTGTGTTTTAATTCTAGATCTTTGTGTTTTACGTTGGGAGTGCCTTGATACCAGAATTGTATAGAACATGATAAAAATAAAGGAGGATTAGCCTCAGCAGCGTCAGAAACAGCCTGAGAAGAAGAAGCAAACATGA
Source organism: Sebastes umbrosus (assembly GCF_015220745.1). NCBI lineage: Eukaryota > Metazoa > Chordata > Actinopteri > Perciformes > Sebastidae > Sebastes > Sebastes umbrosus. Next base: position 14,806,487 of record NC_051282.1, on the reverse strand, counting down.
GGACAGAAGAAGCACATGATTGGCTGCTTAGGAAGTGGCCTTCTTCTTAATCATCCTCCTCCCAGTCTGTCTGGGGACAGCGGCCGGGACTGGGGCCGGGGCCGGGTTGGTGGCGCGTTCGGTCTTGACCTCGTCGATGAAGGTTTCTATGGCAGAGAACTTCTCAGTCAGGTCGCCCAGGTGAGCTTTGAGGGCGTTGAACTCCTTGTAGAGGTCATCTAGAGCCTCCGACAGCGGCTGGATCCTGGACAGGAACACAGAGAGGTTAGCTCGTCTGCTCATCTGTTCATTCCTTTGTTCATTCGACTTTTCTATCATTCGCTTGCTATTTCTTTCTTTCTTTCTTTCTTTCGTTCGTTCGTTAGTTCATTCGTTCGTTCGTTAGTTCATTCGTTCGTTCGTTCGTTCGTTTGTCCATTCTTCTTGGTCCCAGAATAACTGCTAATAGATTTCCCAAAATCTTACACACTGCACCTTTAAGTTCATTTTGCTGATTATATACTTTTTGAAGGTTTTGAATGCAGGACTTTTACTTTTAGTGGAGTATTTTCACAGAATGGTATTAGTACATTTAATACAGTAAAGGATCTGAATACTTCTCCCACTAGTGTTGTTGAGTTTAGTTCAATAACTTTCGTCCTCCTGCGTGTTTGAATGAGCAGAGTATTCCACATGAGTGAAATAAAACAGTTGAGTCTCCACAGGAATGTGGTTTGTCCTTGAGGCTGAGACTAAAGTCGGGAGTCAGTTGAGTCCGCTCTGTGGCCGATGCCATCATTAGAAACTGCAATTTAAAAGTCAAAATAGAAACGTGCTGTTATTCAGCGTGAAAGAAAACCGGGCTCGAGTTTTCCAGAAAGGAAGTCTGGTGTTTCCTGCCTCTCGCCACAGTTTAGATGACCAGAAGTCATTATGGTCCAGCAGTTACATAAACAGTAATGCAGTAGCCATGTATATGGGATGTTTTCCGCCTTATTTTCTTTTCTTTTGGCCTCAGTATGTAGCTTCTTTTTCTCCTCTCTTTTTCATTTTGCTTTCTTTTCTGTTTTTGTCCTTTTCTTTTTCTTTTATATTTAGACTGAGCTGTTGTTGGTGTGTAATAAAAGTCGGATATTATACACAGCAACGATGGTTGTCTGTGAGCCCATCTTAACTGACACTAATATGACTTCTCACTCAGTCTTCAGTCTCTTCTCAGATCCATAATCATCAGTATTAATGTTAGTTCTCGGAAACCCTCCAAAAGCTTTTTTCAAACTTCACTGAAACTGATCTTTTGAACTGCAGAAAACCCAAATTACAACTGTGAGCTGCAGCATGGCGACCCAACCCTGTTGCACAGCAGTTTGAGAGATAATTACGAAATTGAATCTATTAATTCGTGTACACGAATTTCATATGTTTTTGTGATGGTCAGCACAAATCAATGTAATCCACGTAATTGTGAACCAGGAAGTATAGAGAGTGGCAAACGCAGGGAGGATGTCGGGGTCGATGGGTGGGTCAAAAAACACAGGACTTTCACCAGGAGGCCGCCGCTCGTGTTCCGAGTGAAACCACAAGTCAAAGTTGATTTATTTGTCACCTAACTTCCGTACTTAAGTTACAGCACTTCTGGTGTTATTTGAACTCAAACAAGGATCTTTTCCTAAACCTACTGAAGAAGTTTATTGCCTAATCCTAACCAATTTGATTTATTCCTAAACCTAATTAAGTAATTTTATTTTGAAAAGAAATTGACACGTGTGTCACGTGTTGCTGGACATTCGTAGGGAAACGCTACGTTGTTGAAATTTGTGTCTATGTAAACAAATCAAATAGATTAAATTTCGGGACTATTTCACAAACTGCTGTGAGACTGTGTTGGGCAACCAGGCTGCATACAGTAGTAGGCCTACACACTGTTTAGTCACTCAGTCTACAATCCCATGACAGCTGAGAGAAATCCATCTGCACATACAGAATATGGAATAATAATGAACATCTACTGGATCTGGTGGTGAGATTATTTTGTCAACTGCTGTTTCCAAGATCAAGAACTGTTTCAATGGTGACCTGGTGTGTTTTATTAATGTATAAATGTACAGCTCATCAGTTTAATATCCTCCTCCTCCTCTCCCTCCGTACCTGGCATAGTCGGGGAGGAGAGACTGGTGGTCGTTCTGCAGAAGTCCTCTCATCTGGGTCAGGATGTCGAACCTCCAGTTGTCCAGGATCTGAGTCAGGTTGGCCACATTGCGCATGTTCACCTTCTCAGCTGGGTCAAGAAATCACAAAAGTCAGAAAGTTAACTCTGAATTCATGTCTCCTGCTTGATCTGACTGTTTAAAGATTAACAGCTACTTTCACCTGAGTCATTGAGTCCTGACTTGCTCTAACTGGTAATAAAAGATGATTTGGTCGTCTCAACACGAAACACATTTTGGTCAATTTCAATTGTATCATCAAACTAGAGTGAAACTAGACTTGGAGGTGCTTCACATCATTTTAAAAATAAAATAAAGTTCTCAACGGGAAATGAAAGAGTGATACACTTCACTTGATTGGCTCGACAACCTGGCGTCCTCAAACATAAGTTGCGACCTTCTTGATTCAGTTTAGCCTGACTCTTAGCACTCACTCAGGCAGGTGGTCTACAGCTCTACTGTCTTCCCACTGATCTGCCTTCAGAGACCGATGATAAAGCTTCACAACAAAGAGGCATCCACACATCGACAGACAGCTTTGCCTTCACCTCTATAACTCTGACATCATCATGATGAGCCCTGAACTTGACCTTTGACCTAGGGTAAACAGAGAGTAATCTTGGTGCTCACAGCCATCCCTGAAGTTCCACTCGTCGTTGGTGGTGGTCGTCGACGCCGGGCGTCGTCTCTGGGCCACGACCGTTACCGTGGCAACGGCCAGTAACAGCAGCAGCTGCACGCTCAGTTTGGGGGCCATGATCGGACCAACACCTGATGGAGCAGAGAAACACACTCTGACAGATTCATCTCCATCCTGGTTCATCATATTCGGTAGAACTGGTTATTAATATCGCTGTATACATACTCATAATGGTATCTGGGTTTCTGATCGTTTGTGGACTGGAATCAAACCTGGGGTGTCGTGGTTATATGGCGGGCACTGTAACCATTCAGCTACCAAGGCTCGCCAAACTTTTACAATAGCTTTAATATCCCTTTTTTTTGTTTTATTGGTGTTCAGCCTGGTTTTTAATTGCTTTAATTGCACCACATATCTGGAACAAATTACCATAATTGTATTAAATGCAAAGCTTTAAACTTTTCTTTTTTTCCTCTGCTTTTTATTTAATTACATTCGGGACTATTTATGCATATCTTGCACTGCAATTTATTTTTGAATCCATCTTTGTAATTCAATTTTAACTTATTCTTATCTTGTATTTTATTCTATTCTTTTTTTAAATCCCATTGACATGTCTCTTTTTATATCGCCTGGTCTCTCATTTATATCTTTACTCAATACCTTTATGTCTCATGTAACGCACTTTAAATTAACTTTAAATCAACTTGCTTGTCGAGTTTGATCCGTTTATGTTTTGTCCTTCTGTGTTTATTCATCAACACCCTTTTTTATGTGAACTAATTTTTTGTTGGGCACTTTTGACTCACATCTTTGCATAAACTGTGCTTTATAAATATTGACTGTTCTACTGACTGATCGATTTCAGAAATAATTGCCTCCATTTGTTTAATGATGATTGAACCCATAGTAGGCCTCAGTTACACCAAGCCTTCATCAAGTCCGATGACTCAGAGGCAGGGCGAGTATAGGCTTGAATGTTTAGTTATTTTCACTTAATCAATACGTTAATATAATTAAATCATGTACAGTATCTAAGCTCCTTTTATTGGGTTCTCAAAGTCACCTCCTCTGTGTTTGAAGTGCATGATGTCCTCTGAGTTACGTTTCTTTATTCTAGTCTATAACTATACTCTGTACAGCCTGAGTCAGCGTGCTGCAGGTATTACACTGTTCCTCAGCATCGGGTTAAACCTTGTAAGGCTGTGGCTATCAATCCTGATCAAGCAGAGAAAAAGGAAATCTAAGTTTTGTGAGAACAAACTTGTTAGTTTTCCAGGCGTGTCAGAGGGTGGAACAGGAGCAGAAGCCCCGAGGCTAAACGCTCGACTCCTGCAGTCAGCTCACATTAAGGAACGAGTCCAAGCAGCCGTCACAGAGACGATGCACAAAACTAAACTGACAGAGAGTCTTGGAAAACTGGAGGAGAGCTGCAGAGACATGCCGAGGACAAACTACCTCAGCAATTTCATGTTTATTACACGCACGCATAGATAACTCCAATAATACACAGAGGCTCTGGTAGACTATACAACTGGGTTCAAATGAATGTCACATGTTTGAGAGCTGGACCTGCTGGCAGTAAACTGATGGGGACAAGACATTTATATTTATGAGTTCAGAGTTAATTTTTTTAAGTATGAAATGAGTGGGTAAAGTCAGTTTGTACAGTCGCGTGGACGTCGGTTAGAATGGATTAAAAACATCCATACAAACTTTTCAATCCTCTTCTGCAGCGTAACACACTGTCCATCTGTATGATTAGTTTAGTTTGGACACTTCAGAGCATTATGTCATATTGTGATTGTCTTTCTTTATTAAATCAACTTTCTTTAATGAAAAGAACTCATCAGTTTCGTCAACAGAAATAAAGTGATTACGTCTTGACGGATTCGCTTGGCGAATACAGATACGCAATATGATCTTTTTATTGTAACGACTTAATTAATTTAAATAGAATTTTTTGTTATTGTGTTAAGATAAATGTAATTTGTTAAAAAAAATGTAAATTAGGTTGTAAGATTGCTGCTAGACCGGCCCGTTAATACAGGTGCGTTGCCTCCCTGTGTGTGTATCAAGCGAGAGAGCAAACAGTCTTTTGACCGCAGTGAAAATGTTGTTTTTGAAAGGCTAAACGGCAACAAATATGGAAGCAGAATATTTCATTAGATTTTGCTACTAAGTAGCAAAGAAATATATCTTTTTAAATACATTTATATACAGACTGTTGTATAAATTATCCAGTAAATGTGTTATTATGATTTTAGTTATACATCTTCAAATCTAATTTTGACAACCTCAGAGCAGACAAATCCTGGCGCACCCCCTTTGATCTTTGGCGCCCCCCTAAGGGGGGCCAGACCCCAGGTTGAGAACCACTGCCCTAAAGCCCCACATGTGGATTAATCTGCCACTGAAAATAGTCCCGAACTAATGCACTTTTTCCTCCTGTTTATTTGATAAAAAACTACAATGAGCAGCTGTTTTAGGAAATTACTGATGAAACGATATATTTGAGTTTTTAAAGATTTACATCTTCATTAGGAACCAATGGGCTTGGAACTGAGAGACACACTAAGACATTGATGTATTTTCATGGTTGACAATAAGAAAAATATAGAATCGCCAGCGTTGTCCTTTAACACAATATATGCCTCAGAAATACCGGAGACACAGAGATGATTTTGGTTTCATCACTTGATGCAGAATTAACCAAAAACTTGTTGTATTCAATGGAACACATAAACTCCCACTGACCCTGTAATGCGCACTCACACAATAACACACATAAACAGCCACAATGAGACTACACACATACTTCAGCCTCTCTGCTGCAGAAGGTACAGCAGCTTCTTTTTCGAGCAACCAAAATCTCATCAGCTCTAACAGGGCTCAATCTGGCAACCATGAAATAAGTTTGGCCCCGCGGTGGAAGACGGCACATGGAAGAATTACAGAATTTCCTAGATTCATTCAATATTTAAACGGCAGATGCCTTATTCAAATTCATGCTCAACATTAAAAAAGAGTCCCATTCGGTTTCATCTCAGGCATGCATTACACTTATACTGCTCCTGCTGTTATGCAGCATGAATACAGTCATGTTTTATTCCAGAGCAGCTGCAAAACTCAGAGAAAAAATATTTTTAGATCTAATTAAAACTTTTTTACTTTGTTCGTTTTGGTTACAATTAAAATATCCTTTTACCAGCCCTCCCTGAAATTTCTTTATCATCTAATGCTAAAATAAATCATCAGTATGATCCATATGTAAATGAAATGCTGCTCTCTGCACATACCTGTTGTACAGTAGTGTGTACTTGTTTGTTTCGCAGCTCCTCTACTGCAAAGCTTCCCTTCAGACCCAACAGAAGACAATGATACACGGCAAGAAGTGCAGACAGAGTGAAAGAAAACACACACCCACACTGCACATAAGCATGCATGCACATGCATATAAAAAAAACACAAAAAAAAATCACACTCTCACTTTCAAACACACACACACACACACACACACACACAGCATCCACCCTTTCCCCCATCATTATGGAGGCCTGCTGGTCAGCACATGTGGTTTAGGTTTGGTTGGTTTCATCTGTCCTGACCACTGTGTGTGTGTCTGTGTGTGTGTGTCTGTGTGTGTGTGTGTGTGTGTGTGTGTGTGTGTTCTTCTTCTCTGTGACCCGTCACAATCACGTCCTGAATCCAAAAATGAGATCATTGGTGTATTTTACCAGGCTGTGCTTGTGCACTGAACTCGAAAGAAAGAAAGAAAGAAAGAAAGAAAGAAAGAAAGAATGAAAGATACAACCAAATGAATCGATGCAAAATACGTATTGTAACCATAGAACTGTGAAATTTTCATTATTATTAAAAGTTATTTCACTCTGCTACCAGTTTTATTTCCTTTCAGCAGTTTTAATTTCAAAATGTACTTTTTCAATATGGAGTTTGCATGTTCTCCCCGCGTTAGCGTGGGTTTTCTCCGGGTACTCTGGCTTCTTCCCACCGCGACCCCTGGATGGATGGACTTTTTCAATAGTCTGTGTTTATTTCACAATATTATATATTAAAGTCTTTATGAAACAGACTGATCCTGGTTCAGTTTGTGAGGCTCATTCAAGACAGGCTTTTCACAATAAGAGACTCCTTTATGAAACAGTCCTCTGAGAGTCAACAGAAGGAAAACAAAAAAAAATTAGTCCAGGTGGGATTTGAACCAAAAACCTTCAAACTATAGAACAGTTTCTCTACCAGATGAGCTACCAGGACTCTGTGAGATAACCTCAATTTTTCAATCCATGTGCAAATTCAGGAGGATGTTCCACATATGTGGGGCTTTCACAGCAGGTTTCAGGTTATTTAATGGATAAATAAATGTATTATAATATATTAAAGGGTTTTGGTTGGTTATCTCCTCCGTTGAAGTTTTTTTTTTTATCCTTAAAAGTAATGTTTCTTCTGGCTTTCAATATGAGCCATTCATATATTAAGGGTTTTTAATGGATTATCTGCATGGCTTAAAGGGTTTTAAGGGGGAAAAGAAGGAGAAGAAAAACTACATTGCAGGGGTTTGAACCCACAACCTTCCAACAGTGGAACAGTTTATCTACTAGCTGAGCTAACTGGACTCTGAGAGGTGAAGTGAGTCTTTCAAACAAGTATTACACTTTATCAGTCTGTCATGTCAACATGTTTTAGTGTCAACAGGTTTTATTTTCAACATGTTTTACTGTGAACAGATTTCAGTGTGTAAACTTTGTTTCTCTGCAGGTTGATGAAGGTAAAGTTTCTGCAGCTTCATTCTTAGTTTTAGTCTGCAGGCTGTTCAACTGACTCTGCAGATGATAGAGGACCTGATCATGTGACCTTCACCTGCACATCATATATTATACAGTAAACCTGCTTTATTAAGGCTGTTAATGGAGCATCTGCATGCTTTCAATTAAAGTAGGTTAATTTTAATGGATAACATTTCTATATACTTTCACCTTGATTAAAATTTTAATAGGATGTTTTTAAATTGTAAAACATGTACAAAATGTACAAAATAAAATTATAAGTACACCTTAATTCGTACCTTAAATAACCTGAATTTTTCAATTATGATGAGGATTTTGATTGTTTAATCTCGTTTTTTTCTTTTAAACCCTCTAAGACTTTAATTCCTGTCTTTTATTTTGAGCTGATGTTACCTTCCCTCGTAAGGGTTCATTTATGGATTATTTGAATAAGTTACCTTAACAGAAACAGTTCCACAAAAATACTCTAATCTTTCACCTTAATTAAACATTTACTTGTTTTTTTTAAGAGGTAAAAACTTTTTTAAATGTACAAAATATCATTACAGGTTTATGGTTATATAATGGATAACTAAATGGATAACAATATATTAAGGGTTTTAATTGGTTCTCTCATAAGTTTAAAGTTTTTTTTAAACCCTCAAAAACTTTTTTTTCTGGCTTTCAATTTGAGCCAATCCTATCTTTCATATTAAGGTTATTTTAAAGGATTGTCTGCATGGTTTAAAGTTAAGATGCAAATTTGAGGTTGACACCAGTTCACAATGTCATTTCCCCAATGATTTATTAATATAAAGCCACTTGGCTTTTGTCTCATTCAGATAGAAGAGTCAGTCATATAACTGACTCTGTACTGTTTGTCCTCATAAAATAAAAATATTCATATATATATATATATATATATATATATATATATATATAATACATAATTAAGATAAAACAGAACATTTTAGGGAAAACATGATGTTTCACAAAGTTGTAGGTGGTTGTATCTCTGTTTTCAACAGTTAAAGGTCCCATATTGTGCTCATTTTGAGGTTCATACTTGTATTTTGTGTTTCTAATAGAATATGTTTACATGCTGTAATGTTAAAAAAACACAGTATTTTCCTCATACTGTCTGCCTGATATACCTGTATTTACCCTCCGTCTGAAATGCTCAGTTTTAGTGCATTTCAACGGAATTGCAATGGAATTGTGTTGTTTGGTTCCATGTTTACTTCCTGTCAGCTGATGTTATTTACATACACTGCAACAGCAAATAAACAGAGACACATTTAGAATATTTACATTTAAAACCATGGTATGGTCTAAATATTGTATATTTGTGACATCACAAATGGACAGAAATCCAAACGGTTTGTTTCAAACAGACAATTTCTGAATACGAGCTGTGTGTGTGTATTTCTCCGTATATTGAGTGTTTTGATGGTTTAACAGTATTTATAAAGCACTTAAACCTGCCTTATAATATAAAAGACATGAAAATCTCACTATTTACAATATGGGACCTTTAAATAAAGGTTTGAGTGGGGAAAAAATGGAAGGTTGGCCATAGTAACTTTATCCTCCAATATGATTGGCTCTCACACACGTCTGTCAAATCTTCCATTTCCGGTCTGTGCCGTTGCTAAGTAACAGCTGAAGCTCTCAGTCCGTCCACTAAACAAAAGAGCTAGCTCGATGCTCTGTTTCACATTTTATTAACACAAACAAAGTTACAAGTAATCTGTCATCGTGAAGACAACTCGTTTGAAGCCATGACGGCTATAAAAGACGGAGAGTACACGGCTACAATCTACAAACTGGTGAGAATATGGTTGTTTTAGTTGAGCTCAGTGATGAGCTAGCGTCGCTACAACAGCTAAGTTAGCTACAGAAACTCCTTTAAATGAGCTTTGATGTTAGTGTTTCTAGCTGAAAGAAAAACACCCGACACACAACACTTCTCCGGGATGGACTGCACGTAAATTCAGCACACATTCAAAACATCAAGCAGCAAATAATCCAGTTAAAGTTAAACTTCTACAGTGTTATTGTGCGTTAACATTGCATTACTGCATCGCCACATAATCTCAAATAACGTCATCAGTTAACTAATACACACTGTTGAAAGGGTTCGCTTAAATGATTTGAAGTTCCCGTTTAAAGTAAACCTTACACCTTATGATAACATCATTTTAACCAGCTTGTGTTTTCCTGTTAGATCATGTTAATAACGTGTAAATAATGAGAACGCCGTATATATATATAACATATATTATGCACTATACTAATTTTTAATAGTCTCTTCTGCACTATATTCACGTTTTTAATAGTCCTTTATCACAGCTGTTACTCTGCTCTATATTCAGTTTTAACAGTTTTTCTTCATCTCCTTGTATTTTTATATCTGGTATATTTGTTTGTGCTTTGTACTTTGCACTACTAACTTTTTTACTGCCTTTTTACTAACATGTTTTGCACTATGGAACTGTGATGCTGGAAACTTGAATTTCCCTCGGGATCAATAAAGTTACTATCTATCTATCTATCTATCTATCTATCTATCTATCTATCTATCTACAGTATCTATCTGTCTATCTATCTATCTATCTACAGTATCTATCTGTCTATCTATCTATCTACAGTATCTATCTATCTATCTATATCTATCTATAAAACCATCACAGGTCATTCTCTGTTTTTCCTCTTCTAACCACTGGTGCACAAACTTTAAACTTACTTTACACTGCATCCCATATACCATTTTATAGACTGTACATATTACATCTCTTTATTGTACACTACAGTTTTTATTGACAGACGGTACACGCTATGTCCATTCACTATGTATATTCTGTATCTCTATTTATTGTTTTTATAATTTTTTGTACCTGCGCTTTGCTGCTTTGACACCTGAATTTCCCCTCTGGGATTAATAAAGGTTCATCTTATCTTATCTTATCTTATCTTATCTTATCTTATCTTATGTTATCTTATCTTATCTTATCTTATCTTATCTTCTCTTATCTTATCTTATCTTATCTTATCTTATCTTATCTTATCTTATCTTAGATTAAAGACAGCCAGTATGTGGAAGCAATTGACATCCTAAACAGCCAACTTCAAAAACACAAGAAGGTAAGTGTCTTGAATAGTGTGAATTTAAAACAAGTATTAACAGTAGTATATTTTCAGGATGTCTGCAGGTCTTTTATTACAAATGTTGGGTCTAAAATTTAATGTAATTGTCATAGATTGAGACAGTGAGTCAATAAATTAATTAGTCGATCAACAAAAAATGAAGCTTCAACTATGTTTTTGTTGTAAACATATGTTATTGATTTTCAAAGTTTTTTTTATCACACAAGAGTGAAATATACAAGACATGTACATAAGACTTATATTCTCATACTCATTCCCCAAATACAAAGAAACACTATTCATCAAATATATTGACAATTTGAATTCCCCATTCAAATCCAATAGGATTACAGGTAACAGAAGGCATTTAAGTGAAGGAGGGAAAATATAATAAGTTATTTAATTAATTTATAGATTACACTGTAACATCTCACTTGTAGGTCCATAACTGCAGCACAAGCAAAAATAATAACCCATAAAGATCATACGTTTATGAAGGAAGGAAAAGATATATATATATAATTGTCCAAATACATGTATTTTCACATTTAACATCAAGAATCAAGAATCAAGAAATTAATTGCCAAATGAATCGATAAGAAGCGATCATCTTTATTTGCAGCTCTAATGGAAATTATGTGATTTAGTCTTTAAATGTGGGTTACGCTGATTTATATTTATCACAAATGTATGTTTTATAAAAGTACATTTCGTGCTGTACTACTGGCAGACATCCTGATTCATATTTCAATGTTGTTGTGCCTCAGGTGTTTTGTGAGAGGCTGAGATTAGTGTTATATCCTTTATCCACACAGCCTCATGTTACAAACACTGCAGCGTCATCCGTCACTTTAACTCTCTCTTGCTTTCTTCTGTGTCACAGTCCAGAGCAGCCCTGTCTCTGCTGGGTTACTGCTACTATCACATCCAGGATTTCACTAACTCTGCAGAGTGCTACGAGCAGCTCACCCAGCTGCACCCGGAGGTGGAAGAGTACAAGGTGTACTACGCCCAGTCCCTTTACAAAGCTGGTGCTTATGCTGACGCCTCAAAGGCCTCCATCGTGCTCGACAACCCCAGCAGTCACACCAAGGTACCTTGAATACCAACGGTTTAGCAGCTCCACTAAGACTCACTGTATTGTTTTATGGGAACCTAAAAGAGTTTGGCTCCATGTGTTCCATCACTGCTTCAAATTTGCGATTTAAGAACAGCTCCACCTTATTTACATTGACATGTTTTCGTTTTGTTCCCTCCATCTGTTACACACTTTCCAACACTGGGAGTTGTTGTTCAACAGAGGTGCTCTAACAAATGCATATGGGCCATAAATGCACAACTAATGAAATAAAGCAGGCATAAATGTGCATAGCTCAGCAACAGGGAACACATTTTTATTACCAGAAAGTCCAAAATAATGCTGCTCTCAAATGGAATTTAAGTTCATGTTATCAATATGAGAGGACAAGTAGAAATATTAGGTAATTCCCACATGAAATGTGTGAATTCATTGTAGTTCAAACTCATGAAAATGAATTATGGATGCTTGGATCAGAGTCTGTAGTTCATGTTATTGCTTAATTTTTCCCCCCAAAGTCAAACCAGCACTTACCTTTACCTTTAGTTTATTCTCTCTCTCTATCTCTCTGGCACAGATGGTCAAGCTGCAGGCCTGTATCAAATACTGTGAGGAAGATTACTCTGCTGCCAAGGTGACGAGCTCTCTCACATTATCTGCTAATGCATACAAATGATACCATTTCGGTTCAATCTGGTGGCAGTTTGAATCATCGCTATCTGCAGCCAAACACACGTCCATTTATTTTTTACTCACTGCATAGTCACTGCTGGAGCAGCTGCCCCTGGAAGACCCGGACTACGTCCACAATATGGGCTGTTTGCTTTACCAGGACGGCAAGTATGAGGAGGCCTGCAAGAAGTTCATGTCTGCCATGCAGGTGCTAGGATACAAGCCAGGTAGTTATCAAAGACACACACACATGAATACACCTGCAGTTGCTCTTGATAAATGATACTGCACATTTTTAACGTCAACATCACGAACACCAGCAACTCGTCTGTGGAAAAGTTAGTTTCACACCAGGAATGACTTTGGTAGTGCAGAAGTGGTTTTAGGGAGAAAAAGAGCGACGTGCCACATCACACAACAAAGGCCACAAATGCCAACATTTGATAACTAAATTGATCACAAGATGAAATGCTTTAGGATCTGATTCAGCTGAATTGGCAATGTTGTTTGATCTTTGCGTCATATGTTTGTGTCATGGTGATTAATCAGAGCAGCATATCACAACATTGAGGGAAAGGAAAACCTTTAGGAAAACTTTTACAAGCTGGGAAAAGCGTAAGCAAATGATATAAATTAAATTGTTATTTTATCACAGATTTATGGAGAACTTCGGTGGGCTATGAAACCGATATGGGGTTAAAAATCCACCCTACAGGCACCATTTAAAGTTCATCTTGTTATCTTCTGCCCCTCCTCTCTCTCAGCATTATCCTACAACATCGCCCTGTGTTACTACAGCCTAAAGAACTACGCTCAGGCCCTCAAATACATTGGAGAGATCATCGAACGAGGCATCAAGGAGCATCCAGGTAAAACTCCATTGCAGAGGAACTGCCATCATTTCATCTGTCAGACTTTCTCTTCTTTACAGCAGCTAGAGTGACATTTAAATTGTTGAATTTGGACTTAATAATGAGTCTAGTGACATTATTTGATGATCTTACAACAACCTTTTTGACTTAACGTCGTGTTTCTGTGCACCAGAGCTGAGCGTCGGCATGACGACTGAGGGCATCGACGTCCACAGCGTGGGCAACACGCTGGTGCTGCACCACACCGCTCTGATCGAAGCCTTCAACCTCAAAGCTGCCATCGAATACCAGCTGAAGAACCGTAAGAAGCTCACTCAGTGCCTCTGAAACGTAACATGTAACGTACCTACAAGCAGGAGGATGCGGGGAGCTTTATATTTATAATCAGAATCAGAAATACTTAATTGATCCCCGGGGGGAAATGGGGCAAAATAAAATAACTTGGCTATAAAAAACACATCAGTTAAAGTCATAACATAACATTTTCATAGAACTAATTCTTTGACTAACTCAACAATGATTTCACCTGTAGCCAGTCTTCATTTTTTTAATTGCTTTGTGACTTAATTTATTATATTATTTATTCTACTTAAAGTATCATCAACTTAAAGGCTCCTTGTGGAGTTTTTTGACCACTGGTAGCACTATGGAGCAATGTTTTTATTAGAGAAGGAAGAGGAAGACTGCAAGCTATCAAATATGGATGTAAAGAAGGCAGGATTTTAAATACTCCGCTTTGCATTTGTTTTATGTGTTTTGGTAAGGAAATGCTTTGTTACAACAAATTTGTTAGGCCTTAAGGATACACTGTGGGGCAAATTCACAAAATGTTTGCGTGGCTTTTGCGGTCGCTAAACTAGCACAAATAGGACAAAAACAAATCGTGTAATTCTCAAAGCACCCTCAAAGGATAAAATTCACCTTTAACTGAGCTGCCAAGCAAAAGGCATCTCAGTGCTCCTGTGCTATTTGCACGTATTTAAATGAGGTAATCTGCAGACATACATGTATTTATATGCAAATGAGCCTCATTGCAAAAGCTGTCCAATTCATAAAGATTGGTAAAGATATCAGTGCTGATAGCCACACACAGTTACAGGGAAATTACTAGGGTCTTCAGAGAGTTGGTGGTATCATATTATAAGGGGTGTCATGCCCAGACTTTCCACTGATTATTGCAGCAGAATGATATTTTTTCTTTTCTTCTCGGCTTCAAATCATGCCATCTTCTTTTACAGTCTGAAGGTTTGTGCAGCACTGACAGACTGGGATATTTAAATTCCCAGTGAAACGGAAGTTGGAGCGTCTTTAGCTTCTGTACTGCCTGAAGTTTTGAGGAATGCCTCTGCACCTCGTTGGCTAGGACCTGTAGCTCGCCGTCTGAACATTTTTCTTGTTCTCTCTGCCATTGTTCTACCTACAAAGGCAACATTTATACTTTGCCACATGGATAATTGCAATCAAATGCCAAAAAAGGGCAAATTGCACTCAGCTGCAAAACATTATGTGCATGTTTGTGATATAATATCATTAGCGATATATATTTTGTGAAACAGACCTTGAGAAAGGTCAGATAGCGGTTGCAAGTGCAACAAGTGAGCAATTCATGGTGCCATCAGCGGCCTCAGTCCAATCTTTGTGAATTCGCCCGACAGTGCGTAATGGTTGAAAACACTGAGCGGAAACTTTTGTTTGCTTACAAGAAAACTCCACAGTGCAACTTTAAGTGTTGATTATTGAGTTTCCTTAAATGAAGTTTCTTTCATTTGTTCACCCTACAAAGACAAGTGTGAAGGATAAACGCTGATACAGACTAGAACGAACTGCTCTCTTTTTTGTTTTGTGTTTTCCTGCAGTGAAAGGAGCTCAGGAGGCTTTGACAGACATGCCCCCCCGTTCAGAGGAGGTAACTATCACCACCCATTCACTCCCACTGTGCTCTGTGTGTGTATTTGTGTGTGCAGCAGGAGTCTCTACACCCCTTGGCTCGGTGTGATTATTCTGATATAATCTGAATTAGGGCTGCCTGGACCTGCCCCGCTAACAGCCTGGAGATAACAGAGATTAATAGAATATTAGAATAGAGACATAGGTGTGAAGGATTACACGGAGGTAATGATGAGAGTTTTATCGTCTTGTAACTGCTTCATTAAAATTAATGCACAGATGGGGCCCTGTCCTTGGTCCAGTCTGAAACTGAGTCATGACTGTCTGTTTAACCTGGGAGAAATGGACAACTAGTGCCCCCTAGTGGATTTTAATACTACTGAATTTGTTCATGCTTCGTCTAAAGAAACTACAAACTCTCAAACTTTTTTGTTGTCAAAATGACCTCTCTTTTCTCATCGTATATAGAATGCAGTATTTTACATAGTGTACACCATACTATATTCTATGTGTTTTGTCAGGAGCTGGACCCAGTGACTCTCCACAACCAGGCTCTGCTGAACATGGACACGAAGCCGTCGGAGGGTTTTGATAAGCTGGCTTTCCTGCTGCAGCAGCCCTCCTTCCCCCCCGTCACCTTCGAAAACCTGCTGCTGCTCTACTGCAAACACGAGGTACACAACAGGCCAGCCCGCAGGCTACAGGTGGTCTGGATCCACTGTGGCTTTAAGTACGCTTGAGAAAGGAATCCTAACCTGCTCAACAACTGCTGGGCTCAATTACTACACAGAACTTTCATATCCCGCCTCTGGCAGTTTGACAAAAGTGTGTTTTTTTTACCCCAAAGTGAAAAACATCCACATTCACACAAAATACCTTCATCTGTCTAACAGGCGATCACTGAGCACGATCAAGCCAAACATCTCGGATTTCACTGTCAGTGAAAATGTGTTTTAAAAAAAAAAAAAAAACGTAAGCCTCATTACAATCATCATATACATACAGATACATACACGAAATTTGACCTCTGCATTTAACCCATCCTCAGCATTTAGGAGCAGTGGGCTGCTGTAAAGCGCCCAGGGAGCAACTTGAGGTTCAGTGTCTAGCTCAAGGACACTTCTACATGCAGACAGTAGGAAAAGGGGAATCGAGCTGCCAACCTTGTGGTTAACGACCCGCTCAACCCACTGAGCTACAGCCATCCCAGTTCGACTACAGAGGAGATTAACAAATAAATCAGATGGCAGATTTGTTTATAATTAGGGCTGTCAAAGTTAACGTGATAATAACACGTTAACGCAAATCCGTTTTAACGCCACTAATTTCTTAACGCAAGAAGTCAACTTGCGATTTGTATGTTGTAGCGGGCTCAGTTTTAAAGCTAGAGTGAAGATACTGGTATCATATGAAACCAGAAAAACCTAATGAATCCATTGGTACCAACCATGTCATACTAGCTTGTCGCAAAGGAGGCAAGAAAACGCTCCAAACCTGCGCTAAATTTTGGCGAGGAAAACTGGCATGGCCATTTTCAAAGAGATCCTGTAACCTCTGACCTCAGGATATGTGAATGAAAATGGGTTCTATGGGTACCCACGAGTCTCCCCTTTACAGACATGCCCACTTTATGATAATCACATGCAGTTTGAGGCAAGTCAGAGTCAAGTCAGCACACTGACACACTGACAGCTGTTGTTGCCTGTTGGGCTGCAGTTTGCCATGTTATGATTTGAGCATATTTTTATACTAAATGCAGTACCTAATATATACAAACATTTGCATAAAGCAGCATATTTGCCCACTCCCATGTTGATAAGAGTATTAAATACTTGACAAATCTCCCTTTAAGGTACATTTTGAACAGATAAAAAAATGTGCGATTAATTTGCAATTAATCACAATTAAATATTTAAATCAATTAACAGCCCTATCTATAAAACATGATTAACACAGTCCAGAGCAGTCCTCACAGCAGAATCTGGAAATATAGTTCATGCTCCCCCTGTCCACTTGACTTTGTTTTGTACGGTTTGAACACTTTGTGTACTGTAATGCTCCTTCCATTAAGAGGATGACCCACACTGGGCCTTTTTGAATTGGGGCGTCTACGCAGCTCACTGAACACAAGACAACTGTTTTACACTGATACACAACTGGCTTCCGACAGCGGCTGACGTCCTTGTTAAAGGGATAGTTTGGATGTTCATTCGTTCATTCATGGTCAGTCATTTATTTTCCCTCAGTAAATGAAAAGTTACTTCTAATCAGTCTTGGCAGCTACATAAACCAACAGCTCCTGATCATACCCTTGTTCACACTGAATGATATTAGATTGAACATATCTTCACCCTGTGGAGCTGTCTTCATTATACAGAGAATTATGGTTCAGAAACATGACACCCCTCTGTTTCACTAATGGACTGTGTCAGCATTTTCCACCATACGGCACACCAGTGAGGGTCCACGCAGGGAGTAGCAGTGTTTTGAAAAGGATTTGGACTCATGTGGTGTGAGTGTTAGTGGAAAGAGCTCAGAACACACAGAGAGCTGCAGAGAGGTGTGGGTCTTTCATTAAAATGGTATTAATGTCACTGCTTGACTCAATCTCTCTCTCTCTCTCTCAGTACTTTGACCTGGCAGCTGACGTCCTGGCAGAGAACGCACATCTCACCTACAAGTTCCTCTCGCCGGTAAGTTAATGGGCCGACTCATATGTTTCCTTATGTCTGTTTGGCTGCACAAACAACTCAATAACGCTGACAGGTTTCCTATAACAGGATCCATATTTAAGTTGACATGTGTTTTTGTCCTTTCCAGTACATGTATGAGTTTCTTGATGGATTGTTGACCTGCCAAACAGCACCAGAGGAGGTACTGAAAACATTTTATAATCAAAGCCACATTAATCAATATGTTTACGTTAACAATGGTTTAAATGACTGTATGTGTAATATAGGAGTAGTTATGAACCCACAGAGAATTATCACCAACCCTGCAGTTCTCCTCAGTGTTTTAGTGTCTTTCAGCTCATTGTTTTGTGTTTATTTTACACATTGACTGTTTGATTCAGTCTTTGCGCTCCGATGAACCTCTTTTCCAGTTTAACTAAGCAGCATAACACTAGGAAAACTAAAGAATCCAGCGGTACCAACCATGTCATACTAGCTTGTCGCGAAAAGAGGCTAAATAACGCTGCAAACTTACGCTAAATTTTGGCGAGGAAAAACTGGCATGGCCATTTTCTTAGGGGTCCCTTGAGTGTCTCATGGGCAATCAGCATATTTGCCCACTGCCATGTTGGTAAGAGTATTAAATACTTGACAAATCTCCCTTTAATGTTAATTTTGAACAGATAAAAAATGTGCTATTAATTTGCGATTAATTGTGATTAACTATGGACAATCATGCGATTAATCAGGATTAAATATTTTAATCGACTGACTGCCCTAGTAAATAGACAACAGTTTGCTCACAAATTCACCATAACAACTTTATAAGGTGATAATATGTCACGTTTGTGTTTCCAGCTTGTTCAGCTGCCCCCAAGTGGTTAAAAAAATCATTAATGTAGCTTTAAAAATAATTGGTGCATCTACTGTAGCTGAGAGGATGTCCACTGGTCACAGTGATGAACAAAAACTAACAAGCCTTTCAATTTAGGTTGCATAAAAGCTTGCATTTGGTGATGGATTAATTTTGGACAGTTTGGACTGCATACATGAATCAGTTTAATTTGGTCAAACCTGTTTAAACTACTTGAAATGGAATAAAGGTATTGGGAGGAACCTGCACACCTTTGTAAAACAGCCTTTATAGGTGACTTGACAAAACTGGTCAAAGTCACCAAAGAATTATATCGAGCTTTAATTCCCAGTGTGCAGGTCCCTCTTTACATTTTCATTGCAGTGTCTTTGTATCCAGCTCGTGACCCACTGAGACACAACTTATTTTTACACAGAAGTCTCTCACAGTGCAGCTTCAAGTTCATCATTCACATGTTGTGTTTTTTCATCTGTCGATTCCGCAGGCTTTTAGGAAGTTTGATGAGATGAACGGCAAAGTGACAGAGCAGCTACGGAAGCTAGCCAAGCAGGTTGTTTACCTCCTTCTTCTTCTTCCACTCTTCACCTTTATAGAGCTTTCTTTGGTTCTTTCTTATTTGTTATGTAATATACTGTACATATGTTTATTTCTCTATATTTAACTTTGAGATAATATATATAAGACATATGTCATCCTGTAATTGGCTTAATCTGTCAGTTGATCCGTTCCAGACAAGTCATAATAAAACACTTAACTGGATCCTGAGTTACCGTAGCTTAAAGGAGATTGTGAAAAAGCCACATTTTACACTTAATCAGTGCTTGAAATTGAAAAAATTAAGTGCAGTACTCTCCTTATTCACATGTCGGCGTGTGTATCGGCCGGTATCGGCATTACATTCAAAATTTCTACTGTGAGTAAAAATGATTAGGAGATATTGGGATTGGGGGTCCTCCCCCAAGAAAATTTTAGGTTTGTTTTTACTTAAAATGATGAATTACATCATTTTGGACCATTATTATTATTACTGTAGATAATACCAAAAAAGCTTAAAGACAAAAGTTGATATAAAATAATTATTTTATTATTTACACATATTACAGCCTTCATCTAAACATTTAATTCTTCTGGAAATGTTTGCCCTGTAAATTCGTATTCTGTAAATCAAAAGAACAGATTCAGAAAACTTAATCTTATATGTTTCATTAATTATATTTGTTCACAAATAAATAAAAGTTTTGACAAACTGTTCACTAATTCTTTTACAAAAAGGACGTCAACATTGATAAATTGATAAATTACAGCATCCTCGTTCTTGCGTCCCCTCCCCCTGTGCCATGTGTCGCTTCGTCCAGATGCTCTCCACATTGTTTTTATGTTCATACATGAAAGTGCAAAAATGCTGGCGCTGCGTTGTATAATGGAGGAAGTTATGAATCTCACAGAGATCCAGATATGGAGAGGGCAGAGAAGAGTACCGGCAGCTTGTGAGAAGTGCCGATACCCAAGAAAAAGTCACGGTATGCCAAGGAGTAAAATGTAGAAGTGTCAGTACTGAGTACCGGCTCACTTCAAGCACTGACTTAAAAGTGGACCTCTCAGGGAGGTTTCTCAGTTTGCTGTATTTATAAATAAACAGTAGATTCTGATGTAAAGAGGCTCAGAGAGCTTTGGCTGAATGTTGTTTTTGTCCGTCTTCTCTAAGGTGGAGGATGCCAGGCTGGTTCGAGACGATGAAATACAGAAGAAAGCTCTGGCGGACTACGACCTGATGCAGGAGAAGTGAGGACACGCACATACACAGATACACACACCTACAGTACAGTCAAGCATTTGAAACAGATGGCTCATTGATATCTTGAACCAATATTTTAATATTTTAACATGAAACATAAAAATTACACAGCCCACCTATACACCTGGCTAATATACACTTAAGCATTTTAATACATATAAATCATATATTTATTAAGGCTGTCAATCGATTAGAATAGTTAATCGCAATTAATCGCAAATTAATCACACATTTTGTATCTGTTCAAAATGTACCTTAAAGGGGAGATTTGTCAAGCATTGTATTATAACATTATAACATGGGAGTGGTCAAATATGCTGCTTTATGCATGAAACATGAAAAACTGCACAGCCCACCTATATACACCTGGTCTTTAAGCATAAAGAAAAGCTTAAAAAGAAACCTTTGACAATCACTTCCAGTTAAATTACATCCGAAAATGATCATACCATTGGTGAAATACAAAAACCTGTTCCCCATGTAATTGGCCCGGTCCTGTCCCCCAGGTACATTGTGGTCCTAATGGCCCAGGCCAAGATCTACTGGAACCGGGAGAACTTCCAGATGGTGGAGAAGATTTTCCGCAAGTCGGCGGAGGTCTGTAACGAGGACGACACCTGGAAGCTGAACGTAGCCCACGTGTTCTTCATGCAGAACAAGTACAAGGAGGCCATCGGCTTCTACGAGCCCATCGTCAAGAAGCACTACGACAACGTGAGTCCTTCGGGGCGGCTGGCCACATTCATGAAAAACATAAATGTGTGCAGGGAGATTTAGGATATTAGTGTGAGCTTTATTATTGGTAAGAAATGCATATCTACGACGGCGTATTGGGGCCATTGTAGGTAAAAAATAAATAATTTACGGAGCAGGGAGAGGGGGGGAATCATAGAACTAAAACAGGAGTATAGCGGACATTGAGCTGTTTTCCGTGGTAATTTGACTAGTACAAAAGAAAATGGTGATTGTTGTTAGTTGTTACGGTGACAACAGAACACACAAAATGTGAATATTGTATGAGATTATAAATTCACAAATTAAGGGGGTTTTTTTTGTTAAGGAACCACATCGCTTCACTTTGCAAGGTTGACTCAACCTTTTTTCTAAGTTTTTTTTTGGTAAATTCACCATTTTAATCTCAGAGATTTTTTTTTTTTCGTAAATTTACGACTTTAATCCCAGAAATTCTGAGATTTTTTCTCTGAATATTACCCCCTACCCCGGCTCTGTAATTTTTATTTAGTTTTTATCTATAGTGGACGTAATATGCTGTCATACATATCAGACATCAGACATTTTGAAGTAAACGCTCAGATATAATGCTGTTAATCAGCACCACTGACAGTCTGAGGTCAGGACCAAACGTTGATAGTTTCCTCTCTGTCCAGGTGGAGCAGTGTAACATTCAGGAGTGTCCCTGCAAGTGCAAACCTTCGGTAAAAATAGAGAGCAAACAGCTCTCTATTGATTCCTCTGCCGTGTCTTCACAACTGTGCATGATAACTGTTTCAATGATTTTCTGCTGTGTTGGATTTTTATTTTGTTTGTTTGTTTGTTTGTTTGTTTGTTTTGCAGTGGTGCTTGTGTCGTATTCTGGCTTCTAACAATTTTGACTTTTGTCCACTTTCAGGAAATGAAGTCACAATAAACTCGGCTGAGTGTTACCATACCATTTCTCATTGAAAAATGACACATTTTACCAGAGCAACATTGTTTCCTCACATCACAGAATAGTCTTAAAATGTCAAAAGTTAAGCTTGTATTTTCTAATGTGATTGATGTTGTTGAAGACATTTTAATTATGTTCTATTCTGAATAGCACTAATAAGCCTAAAATTAGTTTCAGGAAACTTGCACCCTGGGTTCATTTCAACAAAGGTTTCTTAAAGGTCCGTGTGTTGGCTGGAAATATTCGGTAAAATGAGCCAAAAAATGTGTGCGTGTGTGTGTCTGTGTGTGTTCCACTGTAGATCCTGAATGTGAGCGCTGTGGTCCTGGCCAACCTGTGTGTGTCCTACATCCTGACCAGCCAGAATGAAGAGGTACTGTACAAAGACTGAGTAATGATTAGATTTATACAGTGGTGGAAAGGACTGTACTCTACAAATTTAAGTTACTTGCACTTTACTTGAGTGTTTCTATTAGGGCTTTTAAAGTTAACGCAATAAAAACATGTTAACACAAATTCATTTTAACGCCACTCATTTTTTGTATGGGGATAACTTTTGTTGGGTTAATTATCACAGTATAAATCAGTCTTGCCTCTCCTCTGTTTCCTCCTCCTGTTGTCTAACAGGCTGAAGAGCTGATGAGGAAGATCGAGAAAGAAGAGGAGCAAATCTCCTACGACGACCCCGACAAGAAGGTCTTCCACCTCTGCATCGTCAACCTGGTCATCGGGTGAGTTCCAGCTGCTGCCGCTGCTTTTCACTAAAAACCGCTGGAAAAACCTGATTACACTTTGCATTGCTCTTTTATTTCTGCTCCAGGCACCTCATGAATTTAGAAATCTTTCAGTGTTCAAGTCTGAA
Source organism: Sebastes umbrosus (assembly GCF_015220745.1). Lineage (NCBI taxonomy): Eukaryota > Metazoa > Chordata > Actinopteri > Perciformes > Sebastidae > Sebastes > Sebastes umbrosus. The sequence goes on along the minus strand of NC_051282.1, from coordinate 14,783,349 downwards.
ACCACAACACTGTATATGTGCATGTGTGACTACGGCCCTGTTCAGACCTGGCATTAACATGCGTCCTGAGTGATCCGATCACAAGTGGACAACTCTAAGTACGTCTGTTCACACCTGGTATTAGAATGCGTCTCCACATGCGTCTCACCTCCCCGCTCTGTATGCAGATAAACGCATACATCATTTCTGTTTGCAAAGACCAAACGCGTTATTGTTTTTAACCAGTTTGTGTTTTAAATGATTTTGTTTACTTACTAAGCAAATGAATCAGTTAGCTAGCTATAGACTGAGAAAGAACAATTTAATTCACCGTGCCGCTCAAAGGCTACTGGTAGCTACCGACAACTTCTAACTTTTAATGTTTTTCTTGCATGTTACTCAAGGCATGAGTTGACGCCTTGAATCAATCAACACACCTTAAATGTCAACTTTGACCATTCTATTTGTTTTTATTGGCTCTCTTGCATGACATATGCTTTAGTGATGATTGGATCTTCAAGCGCATAAAAAAATGTTGATTTTCAACCGGATTATGCAAACTCGGATCTCAATGCGTCTTGGGTGCGTTCACACCTGTACTTAGACCTGTCCACTTGTGATCGGATCACTGAGGACGCATGTTAATACCAGGTCCGAGCAGGGCCTAAGTGTTCATTGTATTTAGGCATGTGTCTGTGCGTCTGTGCGTTTTTTTTCATGTGAGATATAAACATGCTGGCTTTCAAAACTAATCTTATCGTCTAATCTAATCGTAACTTCAGGTTAATTTACTAGCTTTTTCTGAAGCTATTAACCATATCCCACTGCCTTCTTCAGAAAACTGAACTCATCAACTGACCTACTGTAAGTAGTGTCAGTTCCATTCACTGAGGAAGGAAGAAGATGGGATACGGTCAAAAGCTCTGGAAAAACTAGTACAATTTCAGTTTAGAGTATTTCATTGCATATACTGTGTCTTTTCAAGGTCAAAAATGAATTTCCAATCAATCACAATGCAAATACATTAGATAATGATTAAAATCATTTTCATGAAAGAGTCACTGTTAAGTCTGAAGTTGTGTTTTTCGTTCAGGACGCTGTACTGCGCCAAGGGGAACTACGACTTTGGCATCTCTCGTGTCATCAAGAGCCTGGAGCCTTATAATAAGAAGGTGAGCCATTTCATTGATCTCTGGGCTTTTTTTTCAGAGAGTTGGTAGCAATGCTTAAATAACACACACACACACACACACACACACACCTCACCTCCCCTAACACTGTCATCTGACTGAAAGCATCTGGATACACAACAATCATCATTATTATTGGCTCAGTCAAGTTGCAGTTTACATCCAAATCTGTCCAAAAGGTCATCACTCCATCATCTTATCCTGTTGTGTCAGATTGTCATAATTAGCATATAAATTCTTGATTATGGCCCAAGATGTTTTGTGAGGTCACGGTGACCTTTAACGACCAAATTGTAATCATCCTTGAGTTCAAGTGGACGTTTGAGCCAAATTTGAAGAAATTCCCTCCAGGCGTTCCTGAGATATCACGAGAATGTTTCGGACGGACAACCTGAAAACACAAGGACCATAATAACCATCTGAGCCCTCCAGGACTCTTTGCTGAGGCCTTCCTGCTCTTTTTGGGACCTTTTGATCTCATCCAGTCTCAACAGCAGACTCTGGCTGCAGCTGAGTCCACTGAGCTCCAGCTGAGAACACAAGCCGTCATCCCCTGAGAGAGTTTCCTTTCCCTTTCATCCTCACAACAATCATCACCACACAGTCAGGAATGTGAGGCCTGGCGAGCCACACAGTCACGCCAGCCTCTCACAACCTGACCGTCATATCTGAACTCTGATTCCCTCCAACAGAAGGAACAAGTCGCTGCCACGTACTTTTCTGTGAAGTCAAACCGTAACATAACAAAGATGCTAGCAGGACTTCATGTTGCTGCATTTAAAACATTGTGTGTGTGTGTGTGTGTGTGTGTGTGTGTTTGTGTGGGTGTGTAGCTGGGGACGGACACATGGTTCTACGCCAAGCGCTGTTTCCTCTCTCTGCTGGAGAACATGTCCAAACACATGGTCATGCTGAGAGACGCTGTGGTACAGGAGTGTATCCAGTTCCTGGAACACTGTGAGGGTGAGCAGCAGCACACACACACACACACACACACACACACACACACACACACACCTGTAAAAACGCTGGATCGCTGCACTGACAGTGGTGTCAGTTTGAAACATAGGATCCCTTTGTAGATGTACTGATTGATCAGTGTTTAAATTATTGTTAACATTCTGTTTTTGAATGCTCAGATTTAGCATCCCATGATCCATGACTTCTATGCATACTTGATAGAATCCTAGCCTACTCTGGATGAGGTATTGCCAGTCTGATGTATAGCAAAATCCCTCAGGAACACTTTCATAATGTGGGGTGTTATGAGGATTTCAGCCTCTAGGAGACGCGAGACGCTTTTATATGTTGTTCAGTTTGAGTTGACATCAGTTTGTCTCACCTGTAGCGTACGGTAAGGAGGTTCCCGCCATCATCGAGCAGCCTCTGGAGGAAAACCGCATCCACATCGGCAAGAACACCGTCACCTACGAGGCTCGACTGCTCAAGGCGCTGTTCTACGAGGTCATTGGCAGGAACAAATGACATCATCATCATCACACAGGTGCCACTGTAACGTGTGAGGTTTTTACAAGATCAGTGACATCACTGACTGCAGCCAGCGATGACGTTTTGTCAATGACTTCGATTTAAAGACATTCAAAGCCAAACCATTTCCAACTTCCATCTGGCAGCCTCTGGACTAAACACACACACACGCACACACCCACACACCCCAGGGGAAGCTTTTATTTTGAAGTCCAGTTGAGCTGGCTCTAACAGATCTTACATAATCAGTTTGTATTCTTTCTCACTTTATGGCCTGTTTGCTCCACTTCACAGTAATGTTGTACTGTATTGTATAATCTGTACTACTTATATACTGTTAGAGAGGATAACGTGTGTAAATACAGCAGACTTAGTTTTACTGGTTGTTTATTCTGCTAACATGAAATACATGATAACGTTTTGTATGTGAGTTCATATACAGACATGCGTAGTTCATGCATATATCCTCTTTGGTCAGTGCTGGTTGTACAGCTGCCTTCTTTATATTCTGTACATAAAATACTTGAGAAAAGCAAAAACATAATTTAAAATAAAATAATTATTTTTGACAGAAAAACAGCTCTTTGTTATATTTTTCTTTAAAGCTACTAGTTGGGTCTTCTCCAGCTATTCTGTGACCGTGAAGAGCGGAGGTTCGTTTCTCAGGGGATTTGTCATCTATGAAAATTTTAAAAAACTCATTTAGCCCCTCGCAAAAATGCTAAATGGCTACCATCAGCCATGTGCGAAATTAATATTTTCAATGTTTTGGCCTACAATTCTTAAAGGTTTTTGTGCGAGGAATTCATAAATTATCTCGTTTTGATCATTTGACCTATTTTTGACCTTCAAATCCACAATTTTCAGCTCCAAAAGGTCAATTTTTCAAACCCAAGTGTAAGCAAATACACAGAGCTCGTCTCAGGGGTAAAAAAGTTCAACGTTTGTAGTTGATGAGAAACAAAATGTTGCTCTCCATGCTCAGGGAATTACTAGAGATGACCCAGCTATACAGTAAATATTTCTTGGCCTTTCAAATAAGGATGCTCCAATCAGGCTTTTAATGGCCGATATCATTAACTAATTCCTGTTTTTAAGCATTTTTGCAGACAGATCCTGCAAAAAAGACCCTGTAAGAACCACCACTAAAGGTCAGTATGCTTCAGTGTATGTTTTCTACTTGCCTCTCTATGACCAAGGAGACAAGTGTCAAGTTATTACGACCAAAAGGCAGAACAACCACAACTATAAGAATAAAAAACAGGTTATAAAATACAATAATTTTCCCTTAATTCATCACTTGTAACTAGGGCTACCAATCGAATAAAATATTTAAGCACTATTAATGTCATGATTGTCCATAGTTAATCCTGATTAATCGCAAATAAATAACACATTTTTATCTGTTCAATATTAACATTAAAGGGAGATTTGTCAAGTATTTAATACTCTTATCAACATGGGAGTGGGCAAATATGCTTGTTTTATGCAAATGTCATCTTGTTATACTCTTATTCATCCTTCAAAATCAGCAGCAGGTGCCTTTTCCACCTTAATTCTGATCTCTCTCCTCTGCAAATTGTTTCTCTCTCTGAATGAGACAGCCTAAAATATCAAATTATTTTATAAACATTTTTACATCAAATTCAGACAAAAACTACCAACAAGGAGATGACAACACGACTACCGCTGTCACTATCTATCCCTTCGACCATAACTCGTGAAATTGATTAAGAGGCTGTGTGGCAAAAAGATAAATCTGACACGCTGGATCACTCACGCTTATTTAGAAAAAAATCTTGTTGCATCACAAGCCAAATAAAATCCTGCAGACACTGCCTGTCTGACTGTATCTGGAGACCACAGCGGCATCACCGTGTCCAGCTCCACATGGACAGAAACATAAACGGTCTGAAGATCAGATTTACCATTTTTTAACTACTCAAATTATCTGTAATAATCTGCTAGATTGGAGCATCACTACTGTCAAAAGACGTCATGTTTGGGATTAATTAGATCCATATCTGTCATCATAGAATGTAACATAGCCACATCGCAGCGTTTTATTAAGCATTTTCATCATCTTACGACTTATGTTCATGAAGCAACATATTGTGTCGAGAGTCCAGCCGTGAAGAGCGTCTCTACCTGATGATCTATAACTCGTGTGAACGCAGGAGGAGAAGGGTGGGGAGCGTTCAGGAGAGCGGCCTCTTCGTTATGTCCTGTTCCATCAGGTAGTAGTTCAGGTATCCTCCCAGAGCGCCGACAGCCACAGCTGTCATGTGACTGGAGCAGCCATCTGAGAGACCAGACAGAAAGAGAGAGGGAATAATTTATATCCGAAACTACAGTCATGAAATGCTCCAATACATTCTGTACAAGTCAAAGTTCTGTATTCAAAGTATTAAAAGTTAAATGACCTCTGACTCAAAAGTAAAAGTACAGATAGTGAAAGTAGAGAAGTGGAAACCAGGTCAGCTGAAGAAGGAATTGAAGTAAAGAAACAAACTATGAAGTTAGTGGCGTTAAAACGAATTTGCGTTAACGCATTATTATTGCATTAACTTTCACAGCCCTAATTATATTATATTATATTATATTATATTATATTAGGTCTGTCAGTCACAAACTATTATACCTGGAAGTATTTTCTCCCTCCTCTTCACTCTCCTGTGAGGCTGCAGCTGTTCCAGCAGTTCGTCTCCGATGATCTGAGAGACGATGCTCCCTGAGAAAACAATCAGCAGAGGAGATAAACTGTTAATCCATCATATCAGGTAATGACCTTCGTCTGGTTAAGGCTGTTAACACACACACTTGCTATGTAACAATTAAATCTTTATTATTAACACCACCTGTTAAAATCCTTTTTGTCACAAAAAATTGTGATTAAAAGAACATGGAACTTATATACAGTATATTTTTAGATCTGTTTTGGAGCTCATTTATGTATAAATATACGAGACAGAAAGGAGATCAACTTTGATCTAAACAGACTGGGAACCACCTGGTTAAAATCCAAACTGTGCATCAGTGTAACCACAGTCGGAGTGAAGAGTCAGAGTTAGACAAAGTCCTTTTAATGGGTCCCAAATAATTCAGCTCTTAAGGCATTGTGTACCCATGATACGATTAACACCAAATATGAATCTTAAAATTTTAATTTAACAGCCATGCTACCTGGTAAAAATGAAAAAATTCAGATTCAGGTTAAGTTGCATTTAACTGTTTGTTTTTTTAACTACTGTTCAAACACTCACTGTCTCTCCCAAAGCAGCCCACTTCCTCGTCCTGCAGCCTGAGAATATGCTGCAGCCAGTCGGCTTTGTAGAAGTCGGAGAAACCAGCCAATCCACAAGTCAGGACTGTTGACAGAGAGCAGAGGAACTCAGGTCAGTCAAAATACTCTGCAAGCTTCAAGAGATGGACATTTATTCACAGTTCAGTTTCCCTTCTATCTGTACTCCTCTAGACATGAGCATCAATATCTCATAAAAAGACATATTAAGGCAGATTGATGCACTAGAATAAAGAAAGTATTGAATCCCACGACTATAACTAGAGAGCGGTTTGTTTGTGTGTGTTTGTCCCACTACTCCTTTATTCCTATTCCTCCAATCCCCTCCAAACTTGCCACAAATGGTGTCCATTATGGACATACAGAACGGTACAATTTAGTCTGTGTCATAGCTTACATTAACTTTTCAACTATCTGACTTTTCAGCTGAGCTCTGTGAGAACAATCGCCAGCGAATGAGACAGAAAAGGTCATGGGAGCTACCCAAGGCTACAAGTTAATACTCATGATCTCCTATTAACTCTTCCCACCTGCACATGTATTGTTTTTACTGCTTATTTCCTCTGTAGCTGACTTTTCTTTTATTAGTAAATGTACAAATAAACATTAAAATGTTGCCAATTCTCTGTCTTAGTTACCTGCTAGTATTACCATCTAACTATAGAGCAAGGATCTCTATTTGCATATCTCGAGAACTGCTCATCCAATCTACTTCACACTTGGCGGGTGTATTGCTCAGGACCCAAGAGAGTGCTGTGTCGAATGTGGTGCAATTTGGCCAGATGGTGGCGCTATAACAATGAAGTTTATGCTTTGGCCTATAACTTTTGAACCATAAGTCTCAGAAACAAATTTTTTTTTAAAAATCCCTGGATTCTGTATTTCCAGACGAATATATCTATATAAGCCACGGCCATTTGCATCAAAGAAGGTATATTGCTAAGAAGTGAAAGTCAGGTGTCCGTTACATTGCAACATCAGCGCCCAGCAGCAGAGAAAGGTGTTAAAAACTGACTGTTTTCAATGAAGATGTCCACCGTCTGTTCGGTGAGACCGTCTCTGATGATGTCCTGGTTGGTCTTCATCATGTTGGAGCAGAAGATCTTCTCGTAGTTGCGTTCAGTCATGTTGGCTCGGGACATTCGAGTGTCGCCTTTCAGCAGGTTGGTGCAGCCTCTCTGAGACGGAAACACACCAGTCATCACCAAGCATCATTTTACCCTAATGTCAATATTACTACCAGTTTGTTCTTAAAGTTTCAAAACACCTGCAAGAAAAGTTTCTAGCATGGAACATTTTTAACCTGCATGATAGCCCAAAAATCCATTTCAATCTGTGGTTACAAAAGCTTTTCAATGATTGGATCATTTTTGGATGACTTTGTTAAACATCTCACCATTTTTCCGATCATGAAGTAGAGCAGCTGGTGGGACAGAGAGTAGTGCGGACAGCCGAAGCGAGTCATGGTGTCCCGGCAGGGTTTGGTGACGATGCAGGGCGTCCCATTCATCTTCCTGCTCAGGACACACACACATCAGTTCCCTCACACTAAAACATTGTTTTAAATAAATATTTTAGTTAGAAATGTCTGGAAATAGTGGGGAAAAAATGCAATTTCACAATTTGCATGGTTACAGTTTGTTTTGTCCTACAAATAGTCAGAAACTCTAATTAAAATTTACAGAAAAACAGCAGCAAATCCTCACTTTTGAGCAGCTGGAACCAGTATGTGTTGGGTATTTTTACTGCATAAAAGAAGATTATTTTTGATTATCAAAGTTGTTTACCTTCTCTTTTTCAGAGAATAATAACTGTAAATCAAAAAAAAACTTTCAATTACAATTTTTTTTTACTTCAAAAACATACAGAGGACATGAGGTACTATTTTTAGGCCTGAGTAGCATCTGCAGATCCTCTCAGGCACTAACAAGCTCCACCAATCAGAGGGTAGGGCAACCTGATGGGCATCAGTCTGAGGTCACAGTAATAACTGAAGGCAACCAAGATAAACGAGGCAACATTTATATTTCCTCAGAGCTCCTCTGGTCCAGATTTTGGCAGCTGGACAGACAGAGGATGCTGTAGTGAGTAAACTAACTGTAAATAACCTATGGTTTACATCCAGTAAAGGTTAGGAAACTAAGACATTTTCCTGCTACTGTGTGTGTTGTTCTCGGTGTTGGTGCGTGTTTGTACCAGGTTCCCAGCAGCAGGGTCAGACATTTGTCACTGAGCTGCTCGTCGTAGCACTCTGTGGTCATGGTGGAGGAATACACCAGACTCGGATCTGTGGTGCTCCACTCCTGAGGAATCAACCAGAAACTCCACGTCAGCAGAGGCTCAAACTCTGCGTGACACACAGGAGAGGGAGGATGATAGAAACTGTTAAAAGTCATCAAAGGGCTCTGATTTTGTCTTAATTGACAAATTGTGAAAAATCTTGTATTTCTATGTCATGCATCACAGCTGTATATTCTACTGCTAACATGTGTTTATGTAGTAAAAGTAAAGGTCTTTTATTTGTGAGAGGTATTTATAATGTGGTTGAGTTAAAGGGTTTGTTTACTGTTCCCACCACAGATAACCTCACACCACAGGACTTCTGGGAAATGGAGTCTTTCTCACCGCTGTAGTATTTGGGGTCGTTCTGCTGGAGGGCGGCGACGGCCTTCTCGAAGCTTAGGTCAAGACGTTTGACCAGAGCGACAGAAGTGGTTCTCTGAGCCCAGCTGACCGGGTCGCTGTGAGGCCACGTTCGAACCGCCTCCTTCAGCTCAGCTGAGACAAAAAACAACAGAATCAGGATCAGAGGAAACACATTAACTCCACAAATAAAGTTTTATTTGTGTGAGAGGTTATAAGTAGGGCTGTCAAACGCTTTAACGCAAATCAGTTTTAACGCCACTAATTTCTTTAGACTCAACTTTTTTAGAGTGTACATCTGGTATCATATGAAACTAGAAAACCTAGGAAATTCATTGGTACCAACCAGGTCATACTAGGTTGTTGTGAAGGAGGTTAAATAATGCTCCAAACTTGCACTAAATTTTGGCGAGGAAAATCTGGCATGGCCATTTTCAAAGGGGTCTCTTGACCTCTGACCTCAAGATAAGTGAATGAAAATGGGTTCTATGGGTACCCACTAGTCTACCACTTACAGACATGCCTACTTTATGATAATCACATGCAGTTTTGGGGCAAGTCATAGTCAAGTCAGCACAATGACACTGCCATGTTATGATTTGAGCATATTTCTTATACTAAATGCAGTATCTGTGAGGGTTTCTGGACAATATATGTATTTGTTTTGTGTTGTTGATTGATTTCCAATAATAAATATATATGTATATTTGCATGAAGCAGCATATATGTCCACTCCCATGTTGATGAGAGTATTAATAACTTGACAAATCTCCCTTTACAGTACATTTTGAACAGATATAAATGATGTGATGTGATTAATTTGCAAATAATCGCAATTATATAATTGATTGACAGCCCTAATTATAAGCAAATGGACATTTCAGACAATTTATAAGATCTTAACATTCAACAATTATTACATGAATTCATGTCCTGTTTGTTTCTTATGTTTGTTGGTCCAGACTGAAATATCTCAACAACTATTGGATGGATTGTCATGAAAATGTGTGCAGACATTCATGTCCCCCTCAGGATAAATTCTGCTGACTTTGGTGATCCTCTGACTTTCCCTCTAGCTAGCGCTACCATGAGGTTCACACTTTAAAGTGAAACATCTCAACAACTATTGGATGGAGTGTCATTAAATATAGTTAATCATTCATGTCCCCCTCAAGATGAATTGTAATAACTTTGGTGATCCTCTGACTTTTCACCTAGCGCCACCATCAGGTCAACATGTTAATGTGTCCAATACTTTGGTTTATGACCAAACAAATACCTGCAAAACTAATGACATTCATCAGCCTTAGCTGGACACTGTGTTCATAAATATAATTAGAAAATGTTTGCATGCTAACAGGCTAAGCTCAGTGGTAGCTTTTAACTTTACAGTAAAAATATGACAACAAATATTTAAATAAAAGAAGCAAGAATGGTTAAAGCATAACGAAGAATCAATGAAATGCCTTTCACATAAACAGGTGTTAGATTTTAAACACTCAACTGTTTTGAGAGTTTTCTGATGAGAAATATTTAGTATTTGACAATTTAATAATGCAGCAGATTTTTTTAAATAGTATATAAAGAGAGAGAGATATAAATAGCTAGCCTGTAGTTTGTATGTTTGTCCATGTATTTGTTTCCTCCCTTTCACACTGTTGTAATGCACTGTATTCTTATTTAAAACAACTGCTGTAATCTGGATGTATTTACTGATTGTCCACTGTTCATCATTTAACAAAATGTGAAAATAATATTAATAATAAAACGCAATTGTAAGCTATTATTTGGAGAAAACATTGAATTGTCTAAAAAGTAAAAAGCACTATATATTACTGTCCCACTAAACATTACAAACTAAAATAAGAGACTAAAGTGTGTCTGTTTGGTTTGAGAGTATAGTCAACTTTTAAACAATAAATATTTCCCCTCAAAACTGCCCATAATAAGCAGGACGTGCCATTTCACCAGTGAATAGTTTTATTATTAGTAGTGCCTATAGCGCATCTGCCAAAAAGTGACCACCCCCCTGAGAAAGAGAAACTATTTTCCAGATGTTTGCTGCAGCTGAGAGGAGTGTTTTCTAGTATGGAAGTTTTTAAAGTCACAAGTTACAAACACAAATACAAAAATACATGTTTGTGGATAGTGAAATATTTGCAGATCATGGTTCATATTTTGTGGAATGTCTTCTGTGGGTTACAACTAATAAAGTCCAATAAGAACTTCCATATTCTAGCCCAGGACGTGTTCACGTGTTCACAATTTAATAATGCAGCAGATTTTTGAAATAGTATATAGAGAGAGAGAGATAAATAGCCTGTAGTTTGTATGTTTGTCTGTGTATTTGTTTCCTCCCTTTCACACTGTTGTAATGCATTGTAATCTTATTTAAAACAAAAAGCTGTAGCATGATTACAACTACATCCTGCTGTAATCTGGATGTATTTACTGGTTGTCATAGTATATAGTGTATATATAAACATATAGTATATAGTACATAGTACTATTTGGAGAAAACATATTGAATTGTCTAAAAAGTAAAAAGCACTATATATTAGTGTCCCACTAAACATTACAAACTAAAATAAGAGACTAAAGTGTGTCTGTTTGGTTTGAGAGTATAGTCAACTTTTAAACAATAAATATTTCCCCTCAAAACTTCCCATAATAAGCAGGACGTGCCATTTCACCAGTGAATAGTTTTATTATTAGTAGTGCCAAAAAGTGACCCTGCAGATATGTTCCAGATGTTTACTGCAGCTGAGAGGAGTCTCTTGTTTTCTAGCCCAGGACGCGTTCACGTACCCTGCAGCATGAGGAAGCCGACCACCCCGTCCAGGTTGATGTGCTCGTGTTGCCGCTCCAGGAAGGATGCTCCCCGGGAGAGGCTGCTCAGGATGTCATCGATCACCTCCGCCCGAGACCCGCCGGACAACACTGCGGCAAACAGAGCCAGCACTGCGGCCAGCTGGTGCTCCGCTGCCCGCTGCATCTTCTCACTCCGGTTAATCCAGTCTGGAGGCTAAACACAGAGAGAGGAGGACAAGGGAGGACACACTCTCCTCTAACAGGAAGGAGGAGACGACCATGACGTCAGACAGGCTGTCATTACCAAACCAAACTTTAAAGTATTTTCTTTTAAACCATCTATTACGTCACAATTTCACAAACAACAAAATAAAACAAACATGTCAAAAAAAATGCTATGAAAATATAGCCAAACATTTATTTCTTAATAATAATAATCACCTCTCAAGCCTTTAGATTAGCCTTATGGCCACATAGAGGGCTCCGACCCCACGTTGGGAACCACTGTAAAATATCTCCCTTAGTCAAATCTCACTTTAAAGGTCCCATATCGTGCTCATTTTCAGGTTCATACTTGTATTTCGTGTTTCTTCTAGAACATATTTACATGCTGTAATGTTAAAAAAAAAATTTATTTTCCTCGTACTATCGGCCTGAATATGCCTGTATTCACCCTCTGTCTGAAACGCTCCGTTTTAGTGCATTTTGACGGAATTGTGACGGAATTGCAACAGAATTGCATTGCTAGGCAACAGCTTGTGTACTTCCTGTCAGCTGATGACATTCACATACACTGCAACCAGGAATAAACTGGGACACATTTGTGTAAACATTTGACTGTTTACTTTTAAAATTGTGTCAAGGGTCTAAATATTGTATATTTGTGACATCACAAATGGGCAGAAATCCTAACAGCTTGTTTCAAATGAAGAGTTTCTGAATACGGCTGTGTGAATTTCCCTGTGGATTGAGTGTTTCGATAGTTACACATTATTTATTTAGGACTTAAGCCTGCTTTATAATTAAAAAAAACATGAAAATCTCACTTTTTTATAATATGGGACCTTTAAGGTATATTTTGAACAGATAAAAATGAAAAATGTGCCATTAATTGTGATTAACTATGGACACTCATGCGATTAATCACAATTATATATATATATATATATATATATATATATATATATATATATATATAATTTAGGAGACACTTTATTATTGATCACATATTTATAGTGTGATTATCATACTTATTTCCTTAGTTGTACCTGAACGCACCAGAGAGGCTGCGGTCCCTTTAAATGTGAAGCTCCTCCTCCTCCGCTGAGCCACGTCATCAGTAATCACAAACAAGCATGGCGCCGCGCTGCAGCTGCATAGCTCCTCTAGCTGTTATTGGGGTGGTTTCTGCGGCTTTAATCTCGTGTTATGTCTCCGGTTCGGGTGTAACGTGGCCGGTCGTGTCTCTGGCTGTAGTGACCGGTCTGGTGTGTCTGTGGTTGCGGCGGCGGGACTCTGGGACTGACCGGCGGGTGTGTGTGCTGGTGTTGGGGGACCTGGGTCGCAGTCCTCGGATGCAGTATCACTCCTTGTCCCTCAGCAAACACGGGTATAATGTTAGCTTTGTCGGGTTTTTAGGTAAGAATGTAGTTTCATACTGTCACTCATACATTCATATGTTTACACAAAGCTTTCACAGCAGCAAAAGGAAACACATAACAATATAAATATAAGTATCTACCAGTGGTGAGGAAGTATTCACATCCTTTACTGCAGTAAAGGTACTAATACCACACTGTGAAACTACTGTATACAGTAAAGGTACTAATACCACACTGTGAAACTACTGTATACAGTAAAGGTACTAATACCACACTGTGGAACTACTGTATACAGTAAAGGTACTAATACCACACTGTGCAACTACTGTATACAGTAAAGGTACTAATACCACACTGTGGAACTACTGTATACAGTAAAGGTACTAATACCACACTGTGCAACTACTGTATACAGTAAAGGTACTTATACCACACTGTGAAACTACTGTATACAGTAAAGGTACTAATACCACACTGTGAAACTACTGTATACAGTAAAAGTACTAATACCATTACTATTATATTATATTATATCATTATATTATTATTATGCATGCATTAATGTAAAAGCAGGATTTTACTGCATTAACTAATGATTATTTTCAATATGAATTAATCTGCTGATTATTTTTCCATTAATCGACTTACTGTTTGGTTTGTAAAAATAGTGAAAATAATGGGAAATGTTCGACACAATGAGCCCAAAGTGACAGTGTTTGTTTAGTCCAAATCTCAACCTTATAATAATAATAATAATAATAATACATTTTATTTATATAGCGCTTTTCTAAAAACTCAGACACTTTACATAGATAAAAAGATCATAAAACAAGGACATCATAAAAAAGAAATAAAACACACAATATTAATCACACATTAAAAGCAGGTCTTAAAATTATTACTAACACATTAACATTATTACTAATACATTAACATTATTACTAATACATTAACATTATTATTAACACATTAACATTATTAAATCTGGAGCCAAAGGGTTTTACATGAAATATTACTTAAACCATCAAAACAGCTGCCATTGAATTTTCTGTGAACTGACTAGCCTAATTGATTAATCAGACATCATATTTTATAAACTCGTCATATATTTTGTGTGCAAAAGTCTTCATTTATAAAGTAACTAAAGCAGTGAGTAGAAGTAGAAAGTGGCATGAGGAGAAAATACTCAAAAGTACAAGTACTTCAAATTTGTACTTAAGTAGTAAATGAGTAAATGTACTTACTACATTACACCACTGATATCTATGTAAATAATACGTTCATCAATGTCCTCCATCTGTTGAGCTATAAAAAGTGATGTATTGTTTCTCTGATATTTTCTCCTTTTAGATACCAAACCTCATCGAGACGTGTTGAGAGAGGAGAAAATAAAGATGGTGCCCATAACAGAAGTGAAAGGTGTTCGAGGTAATAGGAACCATTTAATCACACTGACTCTGTTTTATGTTTGACACCGGAAATGGAAGAAGTATTCAGATCCTTTACTGCAGTAGAAGTACTAATACCACACTGTGAAACTACTCCACTACAAGTAAAAGTCCTGCATTCAAACCCTATTCACAAAATGTATTTAAAGTACTTAAAGTAAAAGTATAGATGTGTCAGTAAAATGTTCCCTGTCAGTGTTTTCCTATTCTATCTGATGTTTCTGGATTAATATTACTGCTGCATTAATGTGCATTTTAACTCCTTTATATCCTGTTGGCTATTTTAATCTACAGCAATGCATCATGGTCTATAAGATCATCATATGTTTGTAGCGTCGCTGTCCTGTGAGAACCACGTATCTCTAAAAAGTCAGAAAAACAGCCCTGTTTTCAGCTTTATGACGATGCATTTCCCAGCTGATCCAAGAGGCTTGTTAAAGAGTATATTTAGCTTCAGGAGGAGGAGGATTTTCTCAACACATAAAGGAACATTTCATCCTTCAGTTTATCACAAACATTCAACATCAACACATCTGGAGATACCTGGTTTTCACTGGACAGGAAGTAACTAAAGATGTCAGATAAATGTAGTGGAGTAAAAAGTACAATATTTACCTCTGAGATGTAGTGGAGGAGAAGTATGAAGTAGCAGAAAATGGAAATACTCAAGTAAAATACAAGTACATTGAATTTGTACTTTAGTACAGTACTTGAGTAAATGTACCTAATTATTTTCCACGTCTGTTAGTTTGGGGATTTTTCAATGAATGATGAAATATCCCAGAAAGTGATGTTGTCGTTTTCAGTGCTTTGTTTCTTTTTCCAGTGGGACCAAAGATCCTCACATATGTGACGAAGGTGATCCTTCAGTGTCTGCAGCTCCTTCATGTGCTGCTGAAGATGGAGACTCAGTCTTATATACTGATGCAGGTACTGGACTTTTGATCTACAGTCTGTATCAATCGATGGAAGCACTGCATTTGGAAATTAGGCAGCTGGCACATTTACAGAAACACTGATTAATAGTTTTTGTCCTTATAAATAAATAAATGATCCAGACTGTGAGGAATTAAAGGGACATAACAGTGTTTTTATTTATTTGTATTTATTCATTTCTTGTCCTATTTAAGTGACTTCTACTGTAATTAGTTTTATAAAGTGAATGTAACACTGCCCTTCAGGCTGATGTTGATGATTGTGTTTGTATACCAGAATCCCCCGGGCCTGCCCACCATCGCGGTGGCTTGGTTCGTGTGCGTCCTGCGTGGCAGCAGATTAATCATCGACTGGCACAACTACGGCTACACCATCATGGCCCTGAGCCTCGGCGAGACACACCCGGTGGTCCGACTGGCAAAGTGGTGAGTACTGAGAGGCTGCTAGGGGCAGTTTACTGTTTAATAAACGATTAACGACTGGAGATTACTGAAGCCAACATTATCTGTGGTTTCCGGGCTGTTATCTTGAGACCACAAATGCATTTTCTTGAGATAATAAATTAAAGATTTGTGGTGACCGGTCTACAACAAAAACATTCTTGAACTTTATGTTATATTTGGTATCATTTTTTGGGTGTCTATAGGTGTATTAATAGGACCCAAAAAACTCACAAAATAATCATGACAGTGATTGGTTTTTTTTCCCTTCCAGGTATGAACACTTCTTCGGCCCTCTGGCCACTCACAACCTGTGTGTTACCAACGCAATGAAGGACGACTTGCAGAAAAACTGGGGCATCAAGTATGATTTGTTTTGCTCTTATCATGCTATATATAACAAAATAAAGTTGTGAAGCCTCGCTAGCAGCCTCTAGAGGCTGTAATGTTTATTACACCTGAACAGTATGAAAGTGAGGCTTTGAAGAAACAACTCAGTGGGATATTTACAGAGGACTTGTGGCCCTTTATGTGCAAAACTAAATAGAAAAATTGGTGTGACGCAAAATGTCCCTGATGATTAGTTGTGTCTGATGTAGTAAATATCCCCCACAGTCACAATTTAACTATTCTTTGAGTCTAAATAAGTAAAGTTTGTCATGATGGTGGCGCTAATAGAAAGTTAATGTGCTTATTAAAGTCATAACCATTCATCCTCTGGGGAAAATGAATATCCACAACTAATTTTATGGCAGTTGGGTCTTCCTTTGGACCCAAAGAGAGCTGAAAGATAAAACCCGACTTTACCTCTCAGCCCATTTATCTCTAAGGAAAGTGAAGAGAGAGTGTTTTGACTGTTTGCAGGGCGACGACTCTGTACGACCGACCTCCCTCCATCTTTGGAGAGACTCCACTGAAGCAGCAGCACGACCTCTTCATGAGACTGGCCAACACGTATCCTCAGTTCCAGAGCAAAGGGTGAGAAACATTTATATCTGTTTATAAGGGTGCCACCGAGGCATTTTGTCAGGAAGGCATTATGTAACAATACGTAGACATTTTGTCTCCTTGTGTATCTTCATCTCTGCTAGATTTATGAGTCCATCACAACAAACAAATGCATTGTTTAAAGGGATAGTTTGGATGTTATTCAGTGGGGTTGTATGAGCTACTTCTCCATAGTAAGTGTATTACTTGCAGTAGATGGAGTTTGGAGAAACAGACAGGAGTACCAGCACGGGAGCAAAGCAATGTACTGCTGTGGATATTTTAGACATCTAAAAAAATCAATATGAGTTTAAGTGTCCGCTATATTTAGAATATTTCCAGTCAGCCCTTTCTGACGGGGAACTGAAGCCGTTATCTGTGCTCTCTTCAAAGCCACCAGACTCCATCTCATGGGAGTTGCCGGTCTACCGCTGCCTTGATTGGCTTGTGTTTGTGTTATTGTTTGACTTTCGTGAATTTGAACTAACCCTTTAAAACACCAAAGTAAAGAGGTAAAATGACTGTTTTTGTGGATGGAGTCTAGTGGCTTTGAAGAGAGCATAGATAACGGCTTCAGTTCCCCGTCAGAAAGGGCTGTCTGATAGCGGGGTGAAGCAGTGTAAATATTCTAAATATAGCGTACACTTAAACTGATATTGAGTTTTTTGCTGCTGCCCCCGTCCACAGCAGTACATTACTTTGCTCCCTTGCTGGTACTCCTGTCTGTTTCTCTAAACTCCGTATACAGTAGGTAATACACTGACTATGGAGAGGTACCTTTAACTTTAATCCAGATCTTAAAGATGTATACAGTAAGAAACTTTTATTAAGTTAGTGTTGGGTGCCTGGGTTAGCTCAGTTGGTAGAGCGGGCGTCCATGTATTGAGGTCCTGACCGCGGCGGCCCGGGTTCGAATCCGGCCTGTGGCCCTTTCTGCATCCACTCTCTCTCTCCCCCCTTTCAAGACTCTATCCACTGTCCTGTCAATAAAAATGGAAAATGCCCCCAAAAAAATAACTTTAAAAAAAAAAAAAAAAAAAAGTTAGTGTAGCTGTAGCACTACACTTGTTAGTACACACACCCTGCCTTGACTCACCTGTTGTGTGTTTTACAGGTCTGAGGAGGTGAAAGTGGAGGTGCAGAGGACAGTTTTCTCAGTTTGTGACCTCACTGATGACACGGTGACCTTGAGGACGGAGCGACCGGCACTGCTGCTCAGCAGCACCAGCTGGACAGGTGAGAGGAGGAGACATTAAGATGACTCGCTGAGTAAACATAAACCGCGGCGCCCCATTTTTCTGACATTTTTATAGACCAAACAACTAATCGATTGATCGAGAAAATAATCACCAATGAAAATAATCGTTAGTTGCAGCCCTGATCTTTACCTGCTGCAATTAAACATCTGTGGAGGAGAAGATCTTTGTTGTATTTCCTGTTTTGTCCCATTGCCTCCAACAAACAATAAACTGTTGCTTTACACAAAGTCACAGAAATAGTTGGAGAACATCATCACATGTTGCTTGATGATATGAGGTTTTGTTTGTAGAAAAATATCCAATCAAATTTCAAATGTTTCATCTCAGAGTCCTAAAATCAGACGTGTTAAATCCAACTCTGTTTATTTCTACCTTCTCGCCACAGAGGACGAAGACTTCTCCGTTTTGCTGACGGCTCTTGAAGGTACGAGAGGTTTTAAACTGCAGCTGTTAAACACGGAGGATTAAACGTCATCATTCATCACCTGTTTGTTCTCAACAGAGTACGAAGGTTTCATCACAGGAGGAGCTTCCTTACCGTCTTTAGTCTGTGTGATCACAGGTAACTCTGCTGCCTCACGGTTTGTCCAGCTGTCTCATTTCAAAAGAGGTTTCAGTCGTTTGTGAGTGTGTTTTTTTGGTGTGTGTGTGCAGGTAAAGGTCCTCAGAAGGAACACTACAAGAAGCTGATTGACTCTCTGCATTTAGAGCATGTGAAGATCTGCACCCCCTGGCTGGAGGCAGAAGACTATCCCGTCTTATTGGGTAAGAATCGGGAGGTTAAGCTCATTAAGTTTGGAACTTTTGCACATTTTCATTATTAAAATCTCACCTTTTAATAGTGAACTTATTAAATGCACATAAAAAGCAACACTAGGTCTCATGTTTTTGCTAAAAGTCCATTTAACCTGCACTGCATTCAGCAGCTCTCCTCCATCACATGTACAGATCGTTAGCCAGCATCCCATGAAATAGGAATCAACCCTCCGCTGCATATGGCAAACTGTTATAACATTTAATAGCTGAGCTTGACTATATGGAATCTTTTTTTTTTTTTTTAATATGTCCGTATGTGTTTGTGTTGTCAGGTTCAGCAGACCTGGGTGTTTGTCTCCACAAGTCGTCCAGCGGTCTGGATCTCCCCATGAAGGTGGTGGACATGTTCGGCTGCTGCCTGCCCGTCTGTGCCATCCACTTCAACTGGTGAGCAACGCCCGCCCAGGCTGCTTTACATTTTACATATAAATACACAAATATACAAAGCATGAGCCCGTTGAATACTGCAGCCTGTACTACAGAGCTTTAGACTTTTGGTCTTTTACTGTTTTTCATCAAGGAGAGTCCATTTGTTGTCCTGAGATGATGACATTCATATTGCTGCGTTCTTAGTAGATTATGAATGATTTGTGTCAAAGGAACTCAAAAATAAACTAAAAAGCTCAGAAAACCTGTTCAGTGACTGATCTTTGGAAACTGCATTTAATCTGTAATGCTGATATGTGTGTCAAATCTAACGCGGCGGTGTCTTATTCCTTCAGTTTACACGAGCTGGTGAAGCACGAGGAGAACGGACTGATCTTCAGAGACTCTCAGGAGCTCGCTGAGCAGCTCAAGGTGAGAGGAACGCCTGCAAATGTTCCCAAGATACAGACACGTAAACATGATAAAGGGCATTCAGTATATTTTAACTCAAAGATTCAGTGTCTCACTTCTGGTCGGGATTTAAAGCTGCAGTCGGTCACTTTGAGCAAATATGATAAAAAAAAAGTTATTTTTATAAAACAAGTCACTATATCCTGACAGTAGTGCATGAGATGGATAATCTGTGAAAAAATAATCATGTTCCTCTGTGTCCTCCTGTGCTCCTAACGGCATTTCACAGCGCCCGAACGGAAACAACCAATCAGAGCCAAGCTGTCTCTACAGCAGCTGTTAAATACAGTTCGCAAAACTTGTGAACTCCAATCAAACAGTCAAACTAGTGATCAATATTCTGTTACTGAAATGCCTATTTCTCGCCTCAAATGTTTTCAGAAACATCTTGTGTACTGTTTAGCTGTAAAATTATAAAGTTTGCTCCAGCCATATGTTGAAAACAGTCGAGCCAAAACCAAGCACAGGCCTCATTTAAGACCTTTCAGAGATCTGCAGTCTCTCTGGCTTCACTGTTTAAGCTTCTTTTTAGAGATGGGCAAATGACACAGAAGCTTTTTTCACTCCTGTTTCAATACATCGTGTTGGAGCTTGTGTCAAATGAGGAATATCATGTGACTGATGACATCTGGAGCTTCAGACGGTACTGGTGCTTCAGAAAGCGCTTCATTCAGATTAGAAAGTTTTACTGGGACATTAGTGGGATAAGAAGACAGGAGAATAATTGAGAAATATGGCAATGTACACAAGAAAGACATAATCTTAAGTATGAGAACATTTCCATCTGACACCAAGTAATAATGTTAAAGTTAATAAGCTAATTGAATTATTATAATTGAAACTGGTATGAAATGTTACATAAATATCAACCATTAAAATACATGAGCCCACAGTGACACTGGGCCTATAAGGTACATTAAGGTTTTAGATCAGTAAAAAGATTTTATATGTAGGATTTTTGGATAATGCATTAATGAATTACCATCTACATTTAATGCAGAACATTTCATACTACCACGCAGGCTTGTTGAACTAAAACTATTCAAATCAGAGAGGTGTTGTGGTGCTTCGCTCCGTCTCGAGAGACTGCTATACGTTTTCAGACCACCAGATGTCGCTGTGTTTGGAGCCCCGAAGCTTCATAAGGCTTCATCGCCCCACCATCACTACTTCTTTTATATAATGCTGATTTGTCTTTGTGTGTTTTCAGTCTCTCCTGTCAGAGTTTCCCAGTTCGGAGGGCAGACTGGGAGCGTTCAGGAGGAACCTCCGCACCAGCAGAGGGCAGCGCTGGGATGACAACTGGGACCAGAACGTCCTGCCTCTGATCGCTGCTTCCTGATGGGACACCAGAGAGTGACTTTAAAATGACCAATACCAATATTTGACCCTGTGTTTCCCTTTAACTTCATTCTTGGAGGTGAAGTGTTGTGCTGTGTAGACAAACCAACAGGAAATGTGTCAACAGGGGGATGAAAGGCAGAGAAGTGTTCGATTATTTGGGATGAAAGACATCTTTAGTTTTATTTTTTTCCTACTTCAGATTACTTGAATGTATAAAAAGGACACTTTGATACGTTGTACATTTGTAAATAAAAATTTTATTGTGCTACAGTTGTGACAGTTGAATAATTTCTATAGCAGAGACTCGGTTGTAAGGAAACACGTGGCTGACGGCTCCTGTGATCACATGATGGCAGATTCCTGCTTTTTCTGTCAAAACAAAACATATTCAGTCAGTTAACAGCATTCAAAAGATATATATAAAAAAATTAAATATCAGGCTTATCCATAAAGACAGGAAGGTTAGGTTGGCTGATACAACGACCTAAACCACAACAAATAAAATATATACATGTTACATGCATACACCGTATAACGGATCATAATTAAAAATTGAAAAACAAACTATTCAAAAACAGCGAGGAAAAAAAAGGTAATAATAAAATTAGAATAAATAAATTATAAAATAAAATATATATTTTAATTTATGAATAAGAATAAATAGTCATGATAATAATAAATAAATAAAATAAATTCCCACTAGATTCCCAGCACCAGTACTTTCCAACAGATCTTCAGATATCTGTAAGAATAAAAGCTCCTCTCTTACCGAGCTGCTGCTTAAAGCCGCTGTACGTCTCCTGGTTTCTTATAGTGGAACAGATGAAGACTTCAGGAGACGAACACCTAAGGATCTTGGACAGCAGCTTCACCAGACTTTCCACAACGTCTGGGTCATACACCACATCTGCACCACAGGGAAGAAACATCTGCATCTAGGTTTCATCGTTCACATGGCTGAATGAGGCTGACTGGATGTTCTTCCTGGCTCACACTGACCTGCAGCGATGACGGCGTCGGCCCCGATCTGTCTGATCTGTTCCTCCGTCGCCTTCGTCCAGTCCATCTCCTCCACGACGACTGTGGGAGACATCAGACCGTTCAGTCGGACGTTGTCTCTCAGCTTCTGCAGGACTCCGGGGTGACAGTCGCTGAAGACGTATCGGTTCGGGCTGCAGGAGCGACAGATGGTGATGCCGGTCAACCCCACACCGCTGCCCAGCTCCAGAACCGTCCTGCAGACCGGAGGAGACCCAGGGAACACTTTAAAAAGAGTCCAGGGATGCAGGGGCTTTCTCATTGAATGAAATTAATGTATTAAGTTCTTCTCGTGGTGGTTTTAGGGGTTGGATACCTGCCAGCGAAGGTGTGCCGGTGATCCAGAGCCCACTCTGCCAGGTAGAGGGCTGCCTCCCAGGTCACCAGGCCCGTGGTCCCCTCTGAGATCAGAGCTACGTTTTCCAACAGGCTGACGGCATCACCGCTGGGCTGCAGGACAAACATCAAAATGTTAAAGAGATCATATCATGCTCATTTTCAGGTGTACATTTGTATTTTGGGTTTCTTCTAGAACATGGGAGTCCCCCTCTATGAGGAAATACTAAATACTGTATGTTTCACTAATGTGTTTATTTTTCATCATGGACACCATGAGGAGCGGGGCTGTAATCCAGTGAATGATGAGCGTGTACTGGTACCAGTAAGTAGCTCTTGTAGCACTCGGTTGTGTCTTCGGCTCCCACGACTCCAGCCAGAGCGTCGTACAGCTCGTCCAGAGGATCGCAGCCTGCAGCTTCCTGCTGTGGAGACACGACACAACGACAGGAACTGTTTTCATTACGGATGAGATGTCGGTCCAACGCTTCAGTCCAGAGTGAAAAAGCACAGCAACTATCTGATAGATCACCATTCTTTATTTTTAGATTTATATGAATGTTGTTCAGAGACAGACTGACAGACCACCAACCCGTCTGATGAGCTCAGAGAGGAACAGCTTCCTGTATCTGAATGATGGAGGAAACGTCCGGCTCAGAGAGTGAAGACACGTCTGTCAGAAACACAAAAGAAACATTATTGATTATTCTATTGACAACTGTTTTATGATTAGAAGACCATGAACAGTTTGTGTGCAGACATACTTACATGTTTTAGGATGTCTGATATCAGGTCTGACGATTTGTTGCTTTCAAGGTCTTTTTCTAAAAACTGAAAAATAGAAATTGTCAGTTAGAAATTCTAGGTCTTTAATTGTAATTGACCTAGAATCTAATTGGTGTATTTGCTAATATATTAGTATTAAAAAAAAGATTTTAATTCAGAAAAAAAGTCAGAAACTTAAATTTTTTCTCAGAATTATGGATTTAATCTCACTAATTGGACTTTCTCTCTTTCATTATCAGCATTTTGACTTTAATATTCAAATAAAAATGACATTAATTTCATAATTCTTCCTTCCACGGGCCAAAACCTTGTGCAGAGGGCCATTCACAGATCTTTCATGGTTGCTTTGCCTACATTTATTTAAGTTATCTACTATTAAACAGAATATCAAAAAAGACTGATATAAATGTGATATTTATCCTTTTTAATCTTTGAATTTTCGTCCTTTGTATTTATTTTTTTCTAATTCTTATTCATCCTCTTATTCTAATTATTATTATTATTATTATTATTATTCGTATTATTATTAATATTATTATTATTATTATTATTATTATTAATAATAATAATAATAATAATAATAATAATGATACTTTCACACTAGTTTTATATACCACCCTGCATTTCACTACAAATACTGTTTGTGTATGTGACAAATAAAACCTTTGAATTTAATCTAAAAAAAAAATAAAAAAAGTTGAACTGGACCTTTATTCGATGCACAATCAAGCCATTCTAATTTATAAACTGACAAGTCAACCTTGGGTTTCCTGTTATGTCCACAGTCTAGTATTTGCAAACTGTATTGCTGTCTGAATTAAAGAAGACTGAGAATAACATTATTTGGTGGATCATGTGTGCCGAATTATGCCGAACAGTCCTTCTGATTTGTGAAATACTTTTAGTCATATTCTGACACAAAGCATGTTTACCGCTGAGCAATGAATCACGAATGGACACATATGTGCATGGAGTCTGGCGTGGTATTATCCCTCTGTAACACGCATGGAGACGAGATAAAGGCTCTGCTAGCACCCGGTCATATACTCACGGTCCAGGGAAATGAAACCAGACGACTCATTGCGAAAAAAGACACCTGAAAGTCCCGTAAAATATCCGTCTTATTCATTCCTTTACTGTCTGAGGTTCGGTTCTGCTCTGAATGCTCCATGGTCAACGTGTCTGTGTTTACTTCCCACTTACCCATAATGCATCGCAATCGTCTGTCGCTAGACCCACTGGGTAGTGTAGTTTTTTATTCAAATGAGTTTACTGGAAAGTTTAAATTAAAATAAAAACAAAATATAGAGGTTTCTGTCTGTACAAAACATGCAGGAAAATGTCTAAAATGTGTTAAAATAAAAAATAAAAATAAGTAAAAGAAAATAAAATTAATAAATAAAGCAAACAAATTTAATTAAATAATAATATATATACAAAAGAAATGTATAGAATGCAGCAGTAACCCATCAAATAAAAAACGATATATATATATATAAACAAATATATATAAATATATATATATATATATAAATATGTATATATAGCAGAACCATATATATATTGCAAAGCAGAACCATATATATATATTAATATATATATATATAAATATAAACATATATATATATAAACATATATATAAACAAATATATATTATAAAATCTAAATAAGAACAAACTATTTTGGAAATGGAGGAGGAGAAGTCATGAAGTGCTTGGGGTGTGATGCTAATAATCTGTCAAGAATATTTTTTGTTATTTTTAGTCTGCTGGAGGTTTTCATCCCGCTCTTTTCTTGCTGTGTCACTGCAGGAGGAGATAAATCTCTCTACGGTTGGGTCAACTCCTCATTCACCAACAACTCTGACAGCAGCAGCATACACATTGGCATTTACTTGTGAGTAACAGGCAGATTATTAACATTATTATTAGGATTATTATTGTTGTTGTTTTTGTTATTCTAATTATTCTTATTATAAATCATTTATTTTCTATTTCATTTTCTTGTTCTACTGTATTATAATTAAGATTTTGATGATTATCGCACCTGTAATAGTTAAAACATGATGACTTGGGGGTTACCAACCCAGTATAGACATAATCACTGACATTTATTAATGACAATAAAGTAGTAAAAGTTTTTGACTTTTCAATTTTTTCATTAGAAAGACAGAAAATAACACATTTGATAATTATTTGATTTACAGTAGGTACCTAGAAAAAAATGTATCTCTCCAGTCACTGTTGAAACTAAATGGCTTTAAAAAATAAATGCAAAACATGTATGACTTAATGAATGAATAAATAATGTGTATTAATACAAAAAACAAACAAACAACAAAACACAAAGCAAACATATACATGAAGGCCAGATAATTTGGTAAGTAACATAAGCTTCACAAAGGTGCAAACTTTTTAAAGTTAATATTAGAGTTAATATCTTTATTTTATATTTTATAATAAACCTGCTGTAGACCCCTGGGCCCGTCCCCAGACTCCTGTGACCTTGTGAGAATATTTTCAATGTTTTGTTCACCTCAACTTTTGGTCTACTTTTGTCGTTTTATTTTGAAAGATTAAATAAAACTTCCGGTGAACGTTTTAAAAAAATTAAAGCGACTAAACTTGAGGAAATGCATTTGAGAGAGTCGACAAAAAAACTATTATATTAAAATAAACATACTTTTTTAAAATTGGTTTTGTCATAGATAAACTGAAATTTCTTCGTAAAACTTTAATACAACTCGATGGGAGGGACATCCATCCATGATGACGTCACGATAATAGTGATGGGAATTCAGGCTCTTTTTAGTGAGCCAGATTATTTGGCCTCAGCTCACCAAGAAGAGCCGGCTCTTTTGGCTCCCAAACGGTTATTCATTGTACCACTTCTGCCTTTTATAAATCAGCCAAATTTAGCGCTGTTTTGACCTATGATTAGTACGTGTGCAGATATATCACTTAAATTATTCAATTTAATTATACTAAACCTTATAATTTTCAGAACACCATAATTTGACATGCTGCTTCGTTTGCGACTGTCACTCATCTTGTCTGCTATTCGCGCACCGTGCTCCTCTCTCTCTTTCTCTCCTCCTCTCCCTCCTGCTCTGTACCTGTAGACCGTCAGCGCGCCGCGCACCACCACCCCTCCGCCCCTCCGCCCCTCTCTGCTTGATGGTATGATCCTTGTCTGTCATCACCTGATTGGTCGCATGGACGTCATTAACACAACATTCAGTCACAGTCAGTGCATGGAGTGCCAGTGGCGCGGAGAACATCGTCTTATCATTCTGCCTTAAATTAAGTAAAGAAAAAAAAAAACGGCTCTCGGACAGGAGCCGGCTCTTATCGTTCACTTAAAAGAGCCGGCTCAATGAACCGGCTCGTTCGCGACCAACACATCACTACAAGATAACAGGAACGCACATGAATATTGTGTTTCTCACCGGAGCATTTTATGCAACGGACTGTCAACAAATAAAATGTCACCTTAGTTAGCTGAAGTCTCCTCGACGCTACAGATGTCAGGTGAAAGCTCGTGTCGGTGTTAAAGAAGGTAAATCATGTATTTTTGTACACACATATCTGGTGTTATACAGTTTGATGATGTAGCGTTAGCTTCATTGAGCTAGCTGGCGTTAGTTAAGTTTGATTTGAGTACATTTAGTTTTTAATGGAGAACTATGGAGCAGGGATTTTGTACGCTTGAGGACAGAATCAGTCATCTTCAACTCTCTCATGTTTCATAAACATCTTTAGTCTTATTTTATCGGTGATTCTCCACATTTGTAACCTACTTTCCTGTGCTAGCTCGCTAGTTGACAGCACCGTCTCTGACGTCAATAGCAGCGCTGCCTCGGGCTTCATCTGTTGCCACAACAACAAGCTACTCACTCAATATGTGAAGGGCATTAAACCAGGTCAACCGTCTAGTCCCGTGCATCTCCTGTTTGTCCTCCAAACGTCATAGCAGCTTTGGCACATATTTATGGAAAGTTTATCCCTTTTTTCTCATTTTATTGTGTCTTTTTTGTACTGATTTTACAGTGTTTTTATATATTGTTCTTGTGGCCTTCTTCTTTTTGCTGGGTCCTGATCACAGTAAGCCTTTGAGTACTCTTTGTCATGTTTTTTGGTATGTCTGTCTCTATACAAAAATCAGGAAATTTAATATTTTACCTGCCTTTGTGCTTTCTTGTAAAAACACTTTAAGAGTAGGAATATCTTTATTTTTTTTTATACTTTATTTTTTCCCTTTTTTCGAGGTTGTTTTCATATATACAATTTACAGTTCATAATTACAATAGTTTATAAACCACTTTTTAAGTAGATGAACTTATAGACAAACTCATTAAGTACACTAGAGAAAACAACTTCAACATTCAAAATTGAAATAAAATTATGAAATAAAATAATAATGATAAAAAGAGAGAATAGAGGAATATCTGTCATGTATAATAAGGATCAACTCTTAGATTCGGCATACATTATTATTATATATTTTATTACAATAGATTAATTTAAGGGCATTATAAAGAATATGAATGAATGAATGAATAAATTACTTTATTTCGAACATAAAAATAAATAAAAACAGTACAAAATAATAACAAACAAAACAAGAGTAGGAATATCTTTCTTTTTTTATACTTTCTTTTTTCCCTTTTTTCAAGGTTGTTTCCATATATGCAATTTACAGTTCGTAATTACAATAGTTTATAAACCAATTTTTAAGTAGATGAGCTTATAGACAAACTCATTAAGTACACTAGAGAAAACAACTTCAACATTCAAAATTGAAATAAAATTAAGAAACGAAATAATAATGATAATGATAAAAAGAGAGAATAGAGGAATATCTGTCATGTATAATAAGGATCAACTCTTCGATTTGGCATACATTATTATTATTATATATTTTATTACAATAGATTAATTTAAGTAGCATTATAAAGAATATGAATGAATGAATGAATGAATTACTTTATTTTGAACATAAAAATAAATAAAAACAGATACAAAATAATAGCAAACAAAACAAGAGTAGGAATATCTTTCTTTTTAATACTTTATTTATCCCCGGGGGGGGAAATTGGTAAATTACAGTTGCTCTTGCATAAAACGAATCTAAGAAAATAGAAATAAAGAAGTATGTAACATGTAAATAGGTACATAATGCTACAATAAGACACAATATAAGAATTTTGAAATATGTACAAATATTTGCATTAAGACGTGCAATATATAGCCTAACAAATAACCACAGTGCAAATAAGTAAATACAAAATGCTGAGAACTGGGAAAGAAGATAAAAGGTTTGCATCTTCAGTATGAAAAATGGGTTGCAAGCCACAGGCAGTGTAGGAAAATCAGAAAGTCTTGAGAGATGGACTAAAACATTGTTGATTTTGGTCTTTTCCTGGCGTTTTTGGACAATCATAGAAATATAAAATAGCACGAGCTGGCCAGAGGTGGAAGTCACCAGACTTGGTTGTTTTTCCCTCTCTCTTTCTGTCTGATCATCAGAGCTGCTGGCGGCTGAACACTGAGCTGCAGTGGAAGTCACCAGACTTGGTTGTTTTTCTCTCTCTCTCAGATCATCAGAGCTGCTGGAGGCTAAACACTGAACTGCTGGAGGCTGAACACTGAACTGCAGTGAAGTCATGGTGCTGAAGATCTTCTTCCCGCAGTGCTGTAACCGGGCTGACAGCGGCCTGCTGGTCGGCCGCTGGATCTCCGGCCATGACTCTGCCGTGGTGCTGGCGGTCATCCACTACCCGTTCATTCCCGGACAGGTCAAACAGTACATCCAGCAGGTCAGTGCACCACCAGGCAGACCTCCGTGTCCCTTCAGGTTTGGATCGGGGTTAAATTTAGCCTCTCAAGGATTGTTATGACATTTGAGTCACAGAGCCGAGCAGCAGATTTTCTGAAAGTTAAATACTCTCACTGCTGTTTCGAAGGTATTTCCACAATCCTCAAAGACTATTCTAACCATCTGGATGAAAAATATTAAATTTGCTAAAAAGCCTTTACTAGTCTCTCCTCCTCCCTCACCGCACTCCTCCATCTTTGTCACCCAGATTCAGAGCCAGAGTAAGGTGGAGCTGTCGGTGCTGGGCTCGTGGAGTTTACCCAAAGAGGGTCAGGAGGGCATGGAGAGCTTCCTCAGAGACCTCAGCACCATCTTCCCCCAGGAACGCTGGCTCCAGATCAACCGCGAGATCGGCAAGACGGGCTTCACCTGCCAGATCCTCAACCGGGATCAGAGTAAGACCCTCAGACTGATATTCCTCTCGTTTATACAGCAGTGCTAGTGATGGGAATATTAAACTCCCATCACTAGTTTCAGTTTACTCTTCATTGCAGGGTGTTTTCCAACTTGACAAAAATTGATTTACTTTAATAATTTGCAGGTTTGGTTTGGATTTGAATGAAATGTCCAATTTTTAAATATGAACCATTGATACAGAAGCACAGTTTTCATCCATTTCATTGATTCTATTTAGAGTTACTCAGTTTATTATTTGTGTCAAATACTCAATAGAACTCAGGAGGACTTTTTGTTCACAGAACTAAAGAAAGCTATCAGGAGTTTATAATGAACTTATCTTTGTCATGGCCAGATGGAAGATTAGTTCAGCCGGAGACTAAAAAGAAGAATGAGAAAGGTGATGGAGCGGCTGGAGATGATGAAGAGCAGCAGCAGCAGGAGGAGGAGGAGGAGAAGGTGATCTTCGTCCACTACGAGCAGAGGAAGGTGATGCTGTCGCAGCTTCACCCCATCGAGAACGGTGTTCCCGACCCCAAAACTGATCCACCGTCTGAGCTGAGACAGGTACAAGACAGAAAATGTGCTTTAGTTCCTGTTATCATGTTAGTAACATGAATGAATCATTTAGATTCAGGATTTTTCAGGAAGCTCTGCTTGTAGGATGCAATTTTCAGATGTTGTTTTTCTCCCATACTGCAGCAAAAAATCCTGAAGGAAAGAATAATAGTGAAAAGTTACTCGGTTGGCATTATGTTTTATGTAAATGATCAAAAAGACGACTTGACATGTTGCCAGAGGACGTATAGATTAAAGTGCATGTGTAAAAGTGACTCAGGTTACAGCCATGTTGATGTAAGCAGGTAGTCAGGTTTATCCCCTAACATGATCCTCCTCCTAATCTGGTCCAGATGTTCCACACGGTGGCCAACAGCCAGCCTCTGTTCTTCCTGGACAGATACGACGACGGGCCACTGAAGTCGACCCACTGGCAGACTGAAGGCCGAGAGGCCAGCATCATCGTGGAATTGTTCAAACATGCCTCCGTACCGCTCTGTATGCTCATCAGCTGGCTGCTCTCCATATGGACCTGGATCTGTGACATCCGGTGAGCGGGGAGGAAACTTAATGGAGAAGGCTGGCAATATAAATATACGTATAAGTTTATGTTTAATTTGTTAGTATTGATCCGTTTTACAATAGATGTATAACCAAATTGTATCGTCTCAGTTTTCTAAGTGTGAGAGGAGAATGATCCAGACACTGTGAGGCAGCACACTTTAAACATCATCCTTATTTTCACTATCATATTTGATCTTTAGGCTCTTCAGTCTTTACCCGCTGCGCTTCCTGTCCAGTAAGCTGTCCACCTGTGTCCAGCTCAGCTACAGAACACAACACATGAAGACGCTCAGCTCACCGAAACCCACCGCCGGACACACACAGTTCATGAGGTGATTGTTTGTAAAAGCCAACCTAAAAACTCCCTGATGTTATGGACTTTTATGTCAATGTGTGTCAAGCTTTTAAATAAAGTGAACAGCTCAGCAGATGGTCGGCTGGTCTAAGCTTATGGTGTTAGTGGACAGTTTACACTAATGTCAGCCTGAATGGTTGTATTAAGTAAAGCCAGTGGAGTTCCTAAAACAGAAATGATTCATCGTCTGGTGAGTATGACTTTGCTCAGTGAATCCACAGACAGCAGTGGAAAAGACTTCCAAGGAGTTTAGTGATAACACAAACACAAAAGGAGAGGAGCCACTGAATGTAGGAAAATCATGCTCAATATGTGCACAAATGCAAAGAACACTAAGGGATTAAGATGGCAGCTACTCTGGTTTGCTCATTTCAAGCTTGGCGCTTTCCGGTTTTCGGCAGTGCAGCTGGAATACCACACCGTGGCACAGTAGCAGAGGAAACTCTCTGTGGTGCTTCTGTACAAGTTTATTAGGAGCTGACAGCGAAGTTTGGCCTGCTTGAGCTATTTTAGAAGGAAAAGCTTCTCATCATCCTCTGAAGAACATGAATATCTACAGAAAATCCCTAGACAATATGGCCAGCAGTCGGGGAAAAAAGTGTTGGACGGACAAACAGACTACGTGGCATCACCATCTCTATGCAGGTCAATAGTGGGGCAAAAACAGCAGACTTCATTATCCTTTAGTTATAACAGTTTTGATCTGCTGCTGCTACATTATAAATCACCGTGGGCTGATATTTCTGATCTATCTGACGAATATAAACTCAGTTAATCTCTCAGGCAGCTGGTTGTATCTCCCATCAGAGCCAAACACGGTGAAGCTGCTTTAAGCTACAAAGCTTCACACAGATGGAACCAACTTCTTGATGATATTAAATGATCCACAACGTTAGCCACTGTGAATCTAAATCAGAAACTCTGCTGTAAATATTGAATTGTGGACAACTAGCGCACTATAAGTGTATTTTTTATCTAAAATTTTTTGTCTATTCATATTTTATTCAATCTTATTTGAATTATGCTATTTGTCTTCATTTGTCAGGCAAAGATGAACCATTGACTTTACACCTGCTGTTGTTACTTTCATGTCTGTCTGTGTGTAGGAAAGCGAACATCGTGGTGTCGTTCCTGGTGGATGTGGCTCTCGGCATGTTGCTCATGTGGTGGCTCTACAGAGACAACCACATCACCATGTTGGCCAATACACTGGTGCCTGCAGCTGATGTAAGTGTGTGTCACTGAGATCAGAATTCACAAAATGACAACAAAAAAAGAATCTTTAAATCTGTTATGGCGCATTTTACCCTCTTCTTCAAACTGTTTACAAACAAAAACAAATAACAGGATATACAGGTGATCAAATGAAACACA
Organism: Sebastes umbrosus; assembly: GCF_015220745.1. Classification (NCBI taxonomy): domain Eukaryota; kingdom Metazoa; phylum Chordata; class Actinopteri; order Perciformes; family Sebastidae; genus Sebastes; species Sebastes umbrosus. The sequence goes on along the minus strand of NC_051282.1, from coordinate 14,750,985 downwards.
TTCTCTCAGGAAAATACTCTCAAAAAATCATATTAGTGAAACAAAACTATAATTTATTATCTCCAGACATTGAGATATTCAAGTTGTGGTCTTGAGATAATGAGTCCAAAACCATTTATAAAGGGTGTTGTGCTGTGAATGGAAAACGAGGCTTTTGCAAGTTACTGCCAGAAAGTTCAGGTTCAGGTCAAGTAAATACTGACCTTGATACTTGATGATTAGTAGAAATAGTAGATTGATTAAAAGTGTATTAATGTACCGCACAGTCTACTGACAACTGAGCAAACTACATTCTAAAAACTGAACTGGTGTCAGATTTCTTCGTCCCACATTTAACTGGTGTGATTCTTCCCCAGCATGTGGCTAAAGAGCTGGAGGAGCTGCTGCAGTGGCTGATGGGAGCTCCAGCAGGGCTGAAGATGAACCGGGCCCTGGACCAGGTTCTGGGCCGCTTCTTCCTCTACCACATTCACCTCTGGATCAGTGAGTCACAGCACACAATACAGAAAACTAGAAGCTCTGCTAGTGGCCCTGAGAGGCTTCATTCACCTCGCAATGTGTCATCTTTCCATCCAGGCTACATCCACCTGATGTCTCCCTTCATCGAGGGCATCCTGTGGTACGGAGGCCTGTCGGCCTGCTTCGGCCTGACCTTTGCCCTCTCGCTGCTCTCTGACATGGTCGCCCTGCTCACCTTCCACATCTACTGCTTCTACGTCTACGGAGCCAGGTGAGCCCTCAGCACAGCTCCAACTGCTAGTGTCTGTTCACTTTTTGCACTGCTATGAAACAAAGGAGAGGGGCTATGTGGTAAACACATAAGGAGCATGTTAGTCATGATTTTGAGAGAAGAAATTTAACTTCTAAATCACAAACTGTCCTGAGAGTGGCTGCTGCTGAGTCATGATTGGGTCAAAGATTTGAGACATGCTGTTGCTTTGTTTTGTTTTGTCTCCTTACCTCCGTGTAAAGTGTCCTTGGGTTTCTTGAAAGGTGCTATATAAATGCAAGTTGTTATTATTATTATTATTATTATTATTGTACTATTCATTACTTATTATACTTAATGTACTTACTGTGTACACTACTGCAAATACTCAAAAATGCTGAGAATCAGTATGTAGTGTTGAATTGAGACACACTGGATTTACCTGCAGGGGGCGTATTTTTCCAACCTTTTCCTTCCTCTGTTGCTCTTGCAGAGACATTTAAATTACAGTTCCTTATTGGCCCTTACACTAGAGTCTTTGTTTAACCTTTCTGAGTGTCAGTGTGGAGGTGGGGGCATAAAATGACCAGTACAATGCCTTCATCTATAGAAACTTCCTATCTTAAGTCTTAAGACTTAAACAACGCTAAACATTTTTTGTAACCGTTGTTTTTCTCAATGAAACATACTGGAACATAAATTAAAACGTACAAAAAAATGGAGCAAAAACGACGACGGGCACTTAACTTAAAGACAGTTGAGTTAGAGGTGATGAAAACATCTGGAGAGAAACCCAAAGATGATCTTTTTTGGGAAATTTACAACAATAGCTCAGGAGATAAAATGCTTTCAAAAATCAAATAAGTACGCTGACAAGTGATAGGAAGAGGAAGGCAACTCTTATGTCAGAACTTGGATGGATCTAAACTTTCTAAATCTTAATGAAAGTAAGGCTCATTATGTTTGGACGAACTGACCTTTGGATGACCCTGTTGGTATTCTTGGTCCTTTGGCTTCTCACAATTGAATTTTTGTTGAAAAATCTTGGCGTTGTTTTTGACAGCTCCTTCAAATTTGAGAAACAAGTAGGCTCAGTTGTTAAAACCAGTTTTTTCTAGTTAAGGCTCTTAGCCCAGGTAAAGGCCTATCTGTCTCCCAGAGATCTCGAGATAATTACACATGCTTTAATTACCTCTCGGTTAGACCGCTGTAATTCTTTGTGTGTGGGTGTAGAACAGTCGTCTCTTCGTCGCCTGCAGTAAGTACAAAATGCAGCTGCTCACCTTCTCACTGGAAAAAGAACAGGTGATCACATATCACCAGTTTTGGTCCCCCTCCCATGGCTTCCTGTCTGTTTCCGGATTGATTTAAAGATTTTATTGCTTGTTTTTAAGGTTTTAAATGGGCTTCCTACACCTTATCTAGCAGAACTCTTGCACCTTAATACTCCAGTTAGAGCACAGAGGTCGACCAATCAGATGCTCCTGGATGTCCCCAGAACTAGACATTAAAACAGAGGCGACCGAGCCTGTAGCGGTTTCTGCCCCTAATCTCTGGAACAGTCACCTCTTCATTTTAAAACAGCTTAAATCACAGAATCATTTAAGTCGCTGCTGAAGACTCGCCTCTTCTCGCTGGCGTTTGACTAAGTTCATCTTCTGTTGTCCTGCAACTCTTTTACTGCTATTATGTGCACATTATGTTTATTGTTTTTACTCTGTTTTTTTTTTTGTTGCTTGCTTTGTAGTAATTTTTATTATGTACATGTTCATCACTTTGGTCAACTGCGGTTGTTTTTAAATGTGCTATATAGATAAAGCTTGGCTTGACTTTGACTATGTCCAAAGAGCAGAAGAAAAGTTAGGACAGCTTCACAGTTATCCTAAAGATAGGAGGGTTTATTTATATTATTCAGATTTTGGGAAGCGTAATACACTTTGCCTATCTTAAGTTAGGATAGGAACATCGACTTAGGAGCTGTTCCTCTGTAATGTCTTTTTCCTAAATCAGGTCCTAACCCTAGTTACTATGGTTACCAAATGGTTAAGATAGTTTCTGTAATACGGCCCCAGGAGAGTAAAATGGAAAATGATCATCCCTTTGGGTTTCATAGCAATCTGCCCTAAGATTTTGATATTTTTCCTGTGTACTTGGACATTTTTTTCTCAGGACATCTTGATAAAACATTAGGAAGTTTTTCTGGCCGATCTGATGATGACTCTCCGTACTGAATTTCGTGGTATCTGACAAAGTCATGCAAACAGTAAAAGTAGTCATGTTGTGTTTTCCCGTCAGCGAATACCGTTGTTATTATCCCTTTAATTGTAACTGGTACAACAACACATGAATCATCTGGATCCGACTTGCAGAACAGGATGTTTTGTTTTGACGTCACTGTTGCATAACTGGGTCGGATGGTTATAAAAAATAATTTAGTGCTTCACGCTCAGTCAGCCTCGCTCTGCTCTTCTGCTCATCTCTTCTTCACAGTTTCCTCAAGATGTTTGCTATTCATGTTCCCCTCAGTGTGAACTGTCATAACTTTGGTGATCCTCTGAATTTTCATCTAGCGCCATCATCGGGTCAACATTTCAAACATCATACCTGCTAAACATCAGCATTAAACTGTGGAGCATCAACTGTGTAGAATAGCTCAAAAACTGCTTTAGCTCCATGAAAGAATGTGAAATTTCAAAGCGTCCCCGTGCATCAATAAGACTCAGAGATCTAAATATAGTTTAAACTCTGTCACTGTGTCCTTACTTTGTCAGCTTGTCAATCTCCTTTAACTTGATAACATGTTGAGGCATGTAAAGGCATGCCCTGACATGTCGCCACGGGTCAGTCCTGTGTGGAGATTACAGCCTGGTGATATTCTAATTGTTAATATTGTTGGATCATAGCTGTTGACTGTCAGGTCCACTCAACTCCCCTTTAATCTGAATAATATGTGTAGCTGTGTGTCGAGGCTGAAGCGTGTGGCGTGATGGAGGGCTGAACGCTGTGATAATAGTCGTGGATGTTGGAAGAGAGAGGATTGACTAAATTATGCATTTGCTCTAAAGATAGCTCGGCTCTCTCACCCGTGGTGCATAATGAAATATTACCCACTTTCTTTGCTGCATATTTATGCTCCAGCAGCTCTTGGAATATGTGTTTTTAAAGTCACTTTGAGAACCTTTGTCAGAGTCACTCATTAAATCTGTATGCCTGGACCTAAAAGTGTCTCCTGCTGCGATCACAATTCAGTTTTGGAGAGGATGAATTAGAGCTCTCCCTGTACTTCAGAATTAGCTTTAGAAATACTACTGCTGATCAATATCAACGGTCTGATCAACCACTTGGATCAGTTCTCTCAGTACATAACTAAACTCTCATATTCAACTTTCTAAAAACAACCCAACCCATTTCTCTCACTCTCCTTTTGCTGAAGCCTTTCTCCTCTATTCTCTCCCCCATTTCTTCTGTCTATACACAGTAGGGCTGCACGATTTAAAAAAAATATCTAATTGCAATTATTTTGACGATTGCTATGTGATTTGGGATATTAGAGGGAATGATCATTTTTTCCATCATTCTTCTTATTTTCATTGAAAATGATTATGGTGTGATTTTTTTGTGGGGATCTGAATCAAATAAAGATGTTTTTTTGATGGGTTTATTTCACAACAATGACCCGCTAGCTGTACATTATCCCACTTATTATACTACTACTTACTTAAGAAATCAATAATTTGACACAAAAACGGTCCTCCAGAGTCTGACATCAGAACTGCGCCCATAGCAACGGTCTGCTATACATAGCAACGGTCTGTTATACATAGCAACGGTCTGTTATACATAGCAACGGTCTGCTATAAAGAAGAGTATTAACAAGTAGCATTCAACAAAGCCATGTAATAGTTACTAGTATTATTGTTTACTTGAGGATGTTATCAGTGGTGTCTCTCTATGTACATCTACTATTATGATATCATATACTAGTATTATTGTTTACCAGTTGTGTCTGTGTGTGTGTGTGTGTGTGTCAGGTTGTACTGTCTGAAGATCTACGGCCTCTCGTCTCTCTGGAGGCTCTTTAGAGGGAAGAAGTGGAACGTCCTGCGGCAGAGAGTGGACTCCTGCTCTTACGACATGGACCAAGTAACGCACACACACACACACACACACACACACACACACACACACACACACACACACACACACACACATCACTGTCATCATCACAGAGATGCAGATGTTTACGGTGCATGTGTTTGTGGTGCTTCAGCTCTTCATTGGGACGCTGCTGTTCACGGTCCTGCTGTTCCTGCTGCCCACCACGGCGCTCTACTACCTGGTCTTCACTCTGGTAAGAGACGAGTCACAAGGGAAGAAACTACTTCTGTAGCTGAATTCTAGTCTGGTTCCGGACCAGCGAATCACAGCCCACATCTGGAGCTGTAGACAGGAACCTAGAAAAGTCATGAATCATGATAACCCCCCCCCCCATAGACACCAACAATCAATCAGTGTCATATTTTATTTATTGAGTTGGTTGTTCTGTATTCTATTTCTATTTCTTTATATAAGTGTTGTTTAAATGGAGAAGTTCCTCCAAAGATATTTCCTCTAGACACTAGATCAACTTTTCCCTATAATAAGCACCACCTCATGTTCTTTCCATTAAACTTCCTGGGAAATTATGAGAAATGATGACACACTCGTGAATGCTGTTTCAAAGCCGCCTTCACACTGACCAGCAAGGAAACTGGTAGAGAAATACTGAATAGTTTTATTTATTTATTTTGTTAGTGGGGACCACAGTTGCTATTTCTGCGAAGGAGCCAAAAAACAGCCACCTTTTAAAATTTGCAGGGGATGTGATTGATGGCTATGAATAGATTCTGGTTGGAGTAACCCTTTAAATAAATCATGAATTGTGTGTTGCAGTTTGTTCATATAATGCAAATTATCCAAATAATGTTTGATTATTTTACCCACAACACTGTGTAGTCCGTTTAGTCGAATTTATAACAGCTGAATATGTGACTCCAGTCCTAATTATTTTCCATTAGGGTGGGTTTGTTTTTAACGCTTGTGTGTCCCTGTGTTGTGCAGTTGCGGCTGGTGGTGGTGCTGTTCCAGGGTGTCCTCCACCTCAGTGTAGACTTCATCAACTCCTTCCCTCTGTTCGCTATGGGGCTCCGCATCACTCGGTCGTACAGACTCGCAGGTAAACCACCTTTTTATCATGGATCCACTTTATTTGTGTGAAACAGAGTTACCAATATGAAAATGTATTATATTGAAACATAAAACTGGATGAACTGGTGATAGACTGGATGATCTGGTTAGATTTTCAACCAACTTTACTGCTTAAAGGTGCTATTGATAACATTGATAACGTTCAGCCACTGGATGTCACATTCACATATACTCAGTTTTGACAGAGTATTGTTTCCACACTAACTGACGACCCAGAGATACCATGTGATACAAACGTTGTTATGCTATTGGCTAACAAGTGTTGTTAGAAGTGGGAACAGAACGTCAGATATCTTCCACGGATATAAACAAAACATTCATTTTGGACCCTCCAAAATTTTTAATATGATTAATTCACAATCATATTTTTTTTTCATGAAAAGCCACACTGCACCTTTCTAAAGGCTCTGTGGATGTATTTTTTCTTTTTTTTAAATATTCGTCTACATAAGAAATGTCTTCAATAAGACCTTTTAAATGTTGCTTATTTAGGAGGACAATTGAATATGTGAACACCTAATGAGTTCATGTGTAAGAATGATAGGACAGTGATGGATGAGAACATGATGCAGGGTATCTGCAGGCCATTTAGTCCTGAAATAAAAGTGCTAGTTTTATGTGTGGATGAACGGATGGATGACACAGTTGAGTCTGGACTTTTCCTCTTCTTGATGAACTTTTCAGAGGGTGTAAAGTTCAGGGTGCTGTGTGAAGAGCCTGGGACGGCCCTGCACCTGCTGATGGAGGTAAGAAGTCACATTTTGCTTCAGAGCATTTGCCTACCGTGTCCCTTATCTCTGGAATGGCCTTCCATTAAACGTTAAAGAAGCAAGTTCAGTTGAAATCTTTAAATCAAGACTGAAAACCCACCTTTATTCACTTTATTACAGCCTACTGTTTCCTAGAGCTTAGTTGGGTCAATCACCTTTTAACATTGATGTTCATAATGTGGTTGCTTTTATATGGTTTATTATTTATTTTCTTGCTGTGTGTTTTGTCCCTTCTATTTATTACTGAACTCAGTCGGGTCCATCACCCCTTTTAACATCCCTGTTCTTACTGTGGTTGTTTTACTTTTAATATTTAATATGTTGTGCAATGTGCAATGTCCAAAATCAAATCCTTCCACTCACCCCGTAATCTAATAATAGTATTAATAAATAAATAAAAATTGACTTACTACTTAAAGCAAAGTCACAAAGGCCTGGTCATGGCCGATCAGCTGACAACCGATGTATCTCTATTCCTGTCAGTTAATGTTTGTGGAATAATGCTTTTATTCTGAAGGATTTGGGCCAAAGGTCTTATCGTTGTTAATGCTGGCAGGACAAAACAAAAGTGGATGTTTTTTTCCTGCCATCTAAAATATGTTCCATATAGGGCTGTCAATCAATTAAACTATTTAATCGTGATTAATCTCATAATTGTCCATAGTTAATCGCAAATTAATCACACATTTTTATCTATTTATGTATGTGCAAAATGTACCTTAAAGGGAGATTTGTCAAGTATTTAATACTCTTATCAACATGGGAGTGGGCAAATATGCTGCTTTATGCAATTGTATGTATATATTTATTATTGGAAATCAATTAACAACACAAAACAATGACAAATATTGTCCAGAAACCCTCACAGGTACTGCATTTTGCATTAAAAATATGCTCAAATCATAACATGGCAAACTCAAGCCCAACAGGCAACAACAGCTGTCAGTGTGTCAGTGTGCTGATTTGACTATGACTTGCCCCAAACTGCATGTGATTATCATAAAGTGAGCATGTCTGTAAAGGGGAGACTCGTGGGTACCCATAGAACCCATTTTCATTCACATATCTTGAGGTCAGAGGTCAAGGGACCCCTTTGAAAATGGCCATGCCAGTTTTTCAACACCAAAATTTAGCGTACGTTTAGAGCGTTATTTAACCTCCTTCGCGACAAGCTAGTATGACATCTTAGATTTTCTAGTTTCATATGATACCAGTGTCTTTACTCGGTCACTAGGTTTAAAACTGAGCCTGCTACAACCTAAAAATCAGAAGTTGCGTCAAAGAAATTAATGGCGTTAAAACAAATTTGCGTCATTTTCATGTTAACTTTTACAGCCCTAGTTCCATGTTTCCAGTATCATGGAGTATTTCCACTGTCATTTTGGTAGTTTTGCTGAAGTAAAGAATTGAATACCTTTTCAACCTCACAATACTTATTATGTAAGCATTTCATTTTTGTCTCTCTTTCAGTATTTGTTCATGTGTTCTTATGTTTTCCTTTTCAGATGAACCCTCTGAAGTGCAGCACAGTGGTTCAGACCTACCGCACCCCGACTTACAGCTGTTACCCCAAAGACTCTTGGGCTGGCCTGGTCAAGAAACTGTTTGTCGGGGAGCTGATTTACCCCTGGAGACACAAAACCACCAAGACTGACTGAGAGACATCAGCCGGAGAAAAGGAGAGATGAGGGAACAAAGGAAAGGGAAGTGACTGAATAAATAATGAGATGGAAACAGACAGATGGAGGGAAAGAGGCGAGCAAGGGTGAAATCAGTAAAAAAAAAGACCTCTGAGTTACGCTGCTTTCATGTTAGATCGGAAGAACGTCACAGAAAGTGTGTGCTAAAAAGACTGAAACTGCCAGGTCAGCACACCTTATCTGATCAGCGCGAGAAAGAAGAACAAATATTAGTTTATATTTTAGAACGCAGCGAAACATGGCAACATCAGCCGCAAACCTAAAAACCAGCAAGTAGTCCCGTCCTGCTGTCGTAAGAACTGTGATCATAAAATGACTTTCAGTACATTAATTTTACATACACAATCATTTTATTAAGGACTTGACATCAGGTGTTTTCTTTTGTTGTAGAGGTCAGAAATTAAATTAAATATGAAAACTTACACTCCAGTAATTAACTTATATGCACCATGTTTCCATCAAGGAAACAACACTAGAGGACCAAAACAATTCTGTTTGAATGTGGGACACAAATATCCCACATTATCAAATAAAAGTAATTTAAAATCCTCAGATGAGACTTGAAAATCCGACAGCATATTAGGGCATTGTAATTTAAAAAATAAATAATTCTGGAGCCGGGGGAGGTGGGTAATATTTGCTAGAACGTTACTATTTAAAACACTTTAGACTTGCACTGAAACCTGCGCAAGCATGATACTGTTTATGCAGAAGTGTTTCAAATAGTAAGGTTTTAGTGAAGATGCGTGTGTTTGGGAAGTAGTGAGCACCAGACTGAATAAATGAGACTTGGATTATACTGCACGAGTTGTGTGAGAGTTTGTAAATGGATGTTTTGATATAGTTTTGCTGTTGTTAAACACGACCCCATTTACTTCAATTCACCAAGACATTTCTCCGTTTTTTGATTCTCCGTTCACTGTGGAGGCATGAGAGAAAAACAAGGTTTTATTCACAAATTCAAGCTAACAAGAGATGAGTATTAGAGTGATCCAGGGATGACGTATTTCTGTATGCTAACAGGAAGTTAGCTTCGCCCTGGTTCCCTCCAAAAAAGCCAATGGGATTTTTCCATTGGGTTTTGGATTATTGCAGAAAATAAGCTCTGTGGCAAACACACATTTATGATACTTACACGTTTTGTTCATCGAGATAATCTTTACAAATGAACACCACTTTTATGATTTTTGAAATGTGGATGCAGTCTCTGGAATAAAAAGCTAACATTAGGCTTTAAACAAACTACACCACAGTCGGCGTGATGACGTTTACTAGTCTCATTTAGCCACTTGTTAGCAACCGCCTTTTTTAAGACACATAAAGTCTTTAACCTTCTCTGTTCGTAGAATGCTACCAGCCAGAAACGAGAGCTACTTGTTGGAGATCCCTGTTCATTAGGGATTTTAGAAAGTTAATATTATTAAAGTGAGACTAACCTTTGCTGAAGTCTTAAAGTGGCAATAGACAATGTACCAAAAATAATATTAAAAATAAATGTAGGCATTAATTAATTGATAAATTGTGCATAAATAAATAAATTGATTTTAGTTTTAATTTGCTTCTCCATTTATTTATATTTGTATTAATTATCTTATTTATTTACTCTTCTGTTTAATTTTCCCTTTTATTTATTTGTATTAATTTTTTAATTTATTTATTTATAAAAAAATAAATAAGTTTAGGAAAATAAATAAGGGGTGAAATACAAAGGGGAAATTGTGCATAAATGCATAAATAAATAATAAATGCAAGAATGAATAAAAAATTAATTCAAAAATAAATAAATACATACATTTAAAAATGAATACAAATAAATTCAATGAAGAAAATTAAACAGAAGAGTAAATAAATAAAGGAATTAATACAAAGATAAATAAATAAAAAAGCAAATTAAAATAAAATATCAATTTATGTCACATTTTATCATCACAATACCTACATTTATTTTTTATATTATTTTTGCTACATTTAATGACATATTTATTTACTGAGTCATTTATTTATTTATTGATTTATTTTTGGCAGGTTAACTCCTCCATAACTGAGAACCAATCTAAACACAGATGGTGTCGTTACTCTACAGCCATTACACTGTGTGATCAACATTTACTTCATAATGATAATTTTAAACAAAAAAATGTTAACGTTGCGTGAGAGTAGCTCAAGTAAAAAGAGTCGTCAAATCAGCAAACTGACTCGATTTAGTGTGAAAATTTAATTTGACTTTAGAAACCATAGTTCTTATTTTAAGCCTGGGCTGAACTCCACTTAGAAATCAGGTATTTATGTATTAACTGCACTGATCATGTAGATAGTTGTAATCTTTTAGATTTTATATTATTGAAGAATTCGCAAGAGTCTACTTCAAATGATATTAACTGGACAAACTGATTTTTAAAAAAAATAAATCTTTTTAATACTATTAGTTTTAATCTTTAAGAGTTTTAGTCTAAATGAAATGCTCAATGTTTTTTATTTTCATTTGGTGCCATATTTCTTCCACATATGGAATTATTGACTGACAGATGCGTTACAGAGGCAGATGAACATCATGCCATACAGTTTGTCAGCATTTGTTTTGCTTTTTTTATTCATGTGCATATTCATTTTTAATTAAATATTGTCCTTTTAATTCTTTACAACAGTCAACCTGAACCGGCTCTCATTAAAATAAACAATCCAACAATTTGAGAATTTGGCTTGATGTCTGTCTTAGTCAGCACAAACTGTACGACGCATAAGCTGATGAAAGGTGTGTTTTTTCCACTTTTTATAGAGCTAGGCTGGTAATTACCCCTGCTCCCAGTCTTTGTGATAAACTAGGCTAGTAATTACCCCTGCTCCCAGTCTTTGTGCTAAACTAGGCTAGTAATTACATCTGCTCCCAGCTAACTAAACACATCTTGACCATTCAGAGCTATAACTGATATCCACTTTGTCATTTGACTCTATTAGGCAGCAAGCAAGATGATTCCCAAAATATCAGGCTGAATCTTAAATGTGAAGTATTGCTGTTTTATTATACATCCTGTGCTTTAGCATCCTTAGCACCAATTTGTCGTTTCTACCAGTTAAACTGTTATATTTGCATTCTTCTTTTTAACCTTTTTTTTATTTTATCATCTCCTATTGATCTGTATTGAATCTTCCATTGCCATTTAATAAAATAAAATATAAAATCCATGCATATTTGATATACTGCTGTCTCTTCTTTCCAGATGAGTCTTATCTGTTCATAAACAGCTAATAGAATAATTGGAATATAAATCATGACAGTCTTAGAAGATGTAATCTAATCGGCAACATGAATAAGAGACTAAACCTAAACTAAATGTTTTGATTAGTGCAAAAATGCAAAAATAAATGAATACATTTAAAAGAATAAATGCAAAAATAAATAAATGAATTTAAAAAGGAATAAAGAAATACATTATAATAAATAAAGAAGCAAATTAAAACAGAAATAGCAATTTATGTCACATTTTGTCAATTAATTAGTGGCTACATTTATTTTTAATATTATTTTTGCTACATTTAATGACATATTTATTTATATATTTATCAACCAATTTATTTATATATTCATATATTTTTTATTTTGACAGTGTCCGTCCTCCATAAGAGCCGGCCCTGCTTTACATGTGAGATCAAAAGTTCTATTACTGAAGAATATTTTATGGGTAATAACAAACTGTTAACCCAATCAATCGATCAATCAATCAATGCTTATTTTCAAGAGCATCTACAGTAGTGATCTCCAAAGGGTATAAAGGAGAAAGTATGATATATTCTGAACATGTTACCACTGTGAAAGTGCTTTATTCATCATATTATCTTTAATGACCTCATTCTAGCTGTTGCTGCCAATACAAGTGTGTATGCTTCATTCATTATGTGTGTGTAGGTGTTCATCCTCGGGAGATCGTTCTGGCAAAGTGAGAGGTGACTCATGATGTTACGAAAACAGATTTGACACAGATGGCATCGACCTCACACGCAGCCTGCTACTGTACATCACATTTCATAATATTATTCATGTAACCATTCTGTTATAACACTGCATCAAACCACAGGGAGAAACAGTTAAAGAAATCGGATTATTTTCCCCCCTCAAATGTGACAAATGTGATCTGTTTTATGGCCGTTTTACAGAGAAAATAACACTGAATCTAACATAGTCATTTCTATTAGTCATATCAGAATACAAATGTTTGTGCCGAAACAAAACCTGAATTTTAAAGGAACAGTCCGACGACATTTCAGGAAATACTGTTTGGTGTTTCAGATCAAGATTCAAGTCTTGGAGCGGCCGTGGCAATGGAATTCTTGTTCTCAGGCTCCATCCAACAATGTGACCACAAAATGTATAAAAGAAAAAAACATGCAGTAAAAATGAGAATCCAAGACATATAAAAAGTAATATAGTGCATAAGATATAATTTACATATAAATATCATGGCTGTCAAAGTTAACATTATAATAACCCATTAACACAAATTCTTTTTAATGCCACTAATTTCTATAAAGCATTAACGCAACTGATTTTTAGGTTGTAACGGGCTCAGTTTTAGAGCTAGAGTGAAGATACTGGTATCATATGAAACTAGAAAATATAAGGAATCCAATGATACCAACCATGTCGTACAAGCTAACTAAATACTAAAAACTACTAATACTAAATAACGCTCCAAACTGTTATGGCGATTTTCAAAGGGTTCCCTTGACCTCTGACCTCCAGATATGTGAATGAAAATGGGTTCTATGGGTACCCACGAGTCTCCCCTTTACAGACATGCCCACTTTATGATAATCACATACAGTTTGGGGCAAGTCATAGTCAAGTCAGCACACTGACACACTGACAGCTGTTGTTGCCTGTTGGACTTGAGTTTGCCATGTTATGATTTGAGCATATTTTTTATGCTAAATGCAGTACCTGTGAGGGTTTCTAGATTTGCATAAAGTAGCATATTTGATATTTGATACTCCCATGTTGATAAGAGTATTAAATACTTGACAGATCTCCCTTTAAGGTACATTTTGACAAGACAAAAAATGTGCGATTAATTTTTGATTGATAGCAATAAACTATGGACAATCATGTGATCAATAGCGATTAAATATTTTTATTGATTGAGAGCCCTAATAAATATATATGTAAACTGGTAAAGTGATGGAAGGGTTGATATCATTATCAACTCTTTTAGATCCGTTTATGTGTGTATGAAACTGATTATGAAGTTCTTTTAACGACTGTAAGAAGGTAAATATGATCTCACAAATTCCCCCAAAATTGTCTTTAATTTTGCTGAAGGCCCTCTAAGAATATTAGAATATAAGATAAGATAAGATAAGATATTCCTTTATTAGTCCCGCAGTGGGGAAATTTGCAGTGTACAGCAGCAAAGGGGATAGTGCAAAAAACAAGATGCATCAGCTAACACAGTAAAAAAAGAGCTAAACAAAGTGTAACAAAATATGAACCATTTAAATAGAAGTAAGTATAAAAATAGGAGCAGTATATACAGTATTGACAATAAACAGACTATTAACAAAATTGCACAAGTGGAAAATAATATTGCAGTGAGAATGAAATGAAATTCCACCTGAAAATATCAGGTTATTGTCAGTTTTTTGGTGTGTAATCACTTCGTATATCACTTTGAGAAAACAAAAATACATTTCACAATCATAGCTATATATAAGCTATATTACTGGATTATAATAAGTGATGCATTCATGTATACCTCGCATCTTATATGTGTTTGAAACTGATATGTTGTTCTTTTATTGACTGTAAATAGGCAAACAAGATCCAAAATACCGCAAAATTGTGTCATTAATTTTGCTTAAGGAGAATTTTACAGAATTTTACTCTGAGAAAAAAACAAAACATTTCAGAGCTTTAATTTAATCATGTTTCATCCTCGTGATTGCTATTGTTCTGTACGTATTCAGTGAGAAATGAATCATCTTTGTTGTCCACACACCATCTGCGTGTTGTTGACAGCACACTTTGATGGACGTTTGGCTCAGCCAATGTATTCCACCCGTTCTAAGTAACCGCGGAGACAGCGTCCAATCATATGAGAGGAGAGGCGGGGCTTACAGTTGAGAGGGGCGGGGCTTAGTGAGAGCGGAGACGGCAGCGCACTGTGGCGAGTAGTGATGGGAATTCAGGCTCTTTTTAGTGAGCCAGATCATTTGGCTCAGCTCACCAAGAAGAGCCGGCTCTTTCGGCTCCCAAACGGCTCTTCATTTTAATCACTTCTGCCTTTTATAATTCAGCCAAATTCAGCGCTGTTTTGACCTATGATTAGTATGTGTGCACATTTATCACTTAAATTATTCAGTATAATTATACTAAACCTTATAATTTCCAGAATATCATAATTTTACATGCTGCTTCATTTCCGACTGTCACTCATCTTGTCTGCTATTCGTGCACCGCACTCGTCTCTCTCTTTCTCTCCTCCTCTCCCTTCTGCTCTGTACCTGTAGACCGTCAGCGCGCCGCGCATCCCCGCCCCTCCCTGCTTGATGGTATGATCCTTGTCTGTCATCACCTGATTGCAACGTTACCTGGTTACTACAATACAGCTCTTTCAAATCAGTTACTTGATTCAGTGGAATTAGAAGACAGAATCGAGAGTATCAAATGCATACTTAAAAATCATCAGCACCTCATTACATTAGATTGCACTGCATTTACTGTAGGTTCAGTTTTCAATCCATCCATCGGCTGACACTCGACGTCAATGAAAGGTGTTTCATTTTCCAGACTGATTTTAAGGTTTAAGTCCGTCGTGAAGACCTTACTTCAAAAGTTCTTGTCACAAAAGGTGTTGCATAAACAGGATATGAAGTATTTTGCATACAGAGGTCTGCAGAGTGGACTCAGTCTCATGTCTCTCACCTCGCCTTCTTCTTCTTTGCCGGCTTGGGCGCCGCTTGGCTCTCCTCATGTTTTTTGTTGTTGTGTTGACGTCATTAACACAACATTCAGTCACAGTCAGTGCATGGAGTGCCCGTGGCGCGGAGAAGATCGTCTTATCATTCTGCCTTGAATTAATAAAAAAAAAAAAATGGTTCTCAGACTGTAGCCGGCTCTTATCGTTCACTCAAAAGAGCCGGCTCTTTGAACCGGCTCGTTCTGGACGACCCATCCCTAGTGTTGAGCAGCCCGACCTGTCAGCAGCTCAGTCAGTCAGTGTTGTTGTGCGCTGCAGAGGACACACAGCTGTGATTATGATTCAATATAATGGAGAAAAATGGGGAAATCCCGGATTGAGATTACTGAGTACACCTACAGAGACTTGGACTGGACGTAAAGGAGCCACAGGCTTTTAATCCCGCTGCAGATATATGTTGTTTTTCTGGATAAAACGCAGTGAAGTTTGGAGGATCTTTGTCATCCCGGACTGAACACCAGAAGGGGCCTGAAGTTCTGCGCTAGCTACGTTAGCATCTAGCTCTAGCTGTGGACTGTCTTGTTGTTATCCAGTGGGAGGTAGAGTTATAACTTCATGTGTGATTATGTGTGATGCATAACCAGTGACAGTGTCTTTCAGTAACTATCGTGTCTGTTGACTGCTAGGCAACCAGTTAGCACCAGTGCTATTAAGCTAAGCTAGCTGGCTAGCTCTCTCTGTTGTTCCCAACTGCTAATTCAGCCTCTCTTTAAATGGGAACAAAATAGACAGCTAAGGTTATTTTGTTTGCTTACTTGGTAGAAAACATATCTCAGCAGAGATATCTGCTCATAAAATCTGAAAAAATGCCTTTTTATTATAATTATAATCCCACACAATAAGCATGTTTTTCTTCCCTACATAGACTTTTACAAGAGTCACACAGTTACACTTTGATTGCTTTTGTTTTCAAATATATGTTAATCTGTCAGAGATATCTGCTCATAAAATCTGTGGCTTATTATAATTACCATTACCAGCATGTTTTTCTTCCCTACATAGACTTTTGGCACCAAGAGTCATACAGTCTGGATACAGCTTTAGTTACACTTTGATTGCTTTTCAAATATATGTGCTAATCTGTCACAAAGATAATGTTTGTTTTGGCACAAGAAAGAACTTCAGTGTCAGATTGTGGTGATTATTTATAAGCTGTCAGTCATCAATGTGAAAGACAATACCAGTTGTTTACATTAGTTATTTTCCCATCCCACTGAGCACCACCTATATAACCAAACTACTTACTTTCAACAATAAGGATGTTTTGCTTTTCAGAGCCACATTTTTGGCACCCACTTTGTTTTTCAACTAGGACATTCCTGTGAGACTGGCAGACTTTTTTTAAGTCTGAAAATTGCACACAATTTGGAAGACTGTTAAATTTGCCTGGCAAAACAAAACAAGGACTTTAAGCTGGTGGACACACACACACCATTCAGCAAGTTCATGGGATAAAAAAGCCTTTTTTTTGTTCCAGTTAGTAGAATTAACACACAAGGGGGGGTTACCCATCCTTGTGTCGACGGTGGGAAGTTTACAGTCATCTTCAGCCCTCCTGGGCTCAGATGTGATGCACGATGGGCACCCAGGGCAGCCCAGTGAAAAGCTACGACTACCTGCTCAAGTTCCTCCTGGTGGGAGACAGCGATGTTGGCAAAGGAGAGATCCTGGACAGCCTGCAGGATGGATCAGCCGAGTCCCCCTATGCTTACAGTAGTGGTGAGTCACTTTTCTCTCAGCTGATTGGCACCTGCTGGCTTAGTTTTGTCCTCTTGTGATGATGAGCTCCTTGTGTTATGTCATGCTTGCTCATCAGAAAAGTCTTGAACATACTAGATGTGCATTTTGCTGTGTGGACTGTGGAGAATACACAATGAGCTCTATGACGCTCATAACAGAGCATTGACATGGGAGTGAGTCATGACTGTATGTGCATTGTTGTCCAATTTCACTTGCTAAACAATAGTTTTCATGACCTCTTTAGTCTAATAACCATTCAATAGATGTGACATTTATATATACAGTCTATGATCTGAACAGTGACACATTTCTTGTTGTGTTGGCTCTGTATTTCAGTACATTCGATTTTGAAATTAAACAATAAGTATGAGGTTTAAAGTGCTGAATTTCAGCTTTAATTTAAGGGTGTTTACATCCACATCAGATGAAACGAGTAGGAATTGTAGCCCTGTTCATACACAGTCCCTAAATTTAAGGGACCTAACATAAAGCTGAAAATTCGACTTTACAGACTGTAATGTTAAGTTGATTTTAACGTTTAAAGCTTTTTTTTTCTTCATTTTATTTGAGAACTAAGTATTGAGGAGAAACTAAAACTTTACTAACTATTATGCTGCTCTCTATTACTATTATTATTATTATTATTATCTTCATCGCCAGAAACACAAAATAACCTCACACTTGGATGATCCTGAGTGTGCATTAAACACAGAATAACACCCTCCCCAGTATGATGGGGATTCCTCCTTGTTCCTTAACAGCTTCCATGGTGTCCACCCACAAAAATAAAATAAAGGAAGCAATGTTCTCTGGTACATGTGTATGCATGTATTTGAGTTGATTAGAGGCTGCTTAGCCATTGCTGCAAGTATGTGACTTTAGGGTTGGTACACTTAGGAACACAGGCTTGTTTAACTCCATCCATCGTGCTGTGAAGGGGGAAGGCTGATGGAGCTGTGCCCAGTCAGATGACCCCCTCCCTGGGTGCAGGAGCTCAGATCACCTGGCTCTCTTTGCTCCGGGGCTGACAGCCACTATCTGATCACCGCCTGCTGCTGCAGTAAGCTGGTGGACTCTGGCTGCACATATACTCCCATCAAAGGGAAGCCCCGAAGAAGAGCAGATAAGGGAGAAAGATAGTTCTTAAAGGACCATAACAGTGTTTTTGTATGTTTCAGCCCATTTAATAGCAATCAGGGACACATTACCATTTTCCAAGGTGTTTTTTCATGGTATGGTTATGACTTTTCAATACTTTTATTTATAATAAAACACCTTTTTTGTTACATGGCTTGGTGCTTATAAATACAACATTACTCCTGCTCCAAGTGCCTCAAGTTTGCTGTGATACCGCTTTACTATTTCCCTGTTTTCTTCTTATAACTGGCAGCTTTGACTGCATTTCCCCAAAAGAAAGGAAGTAATAATGTATGTAAAAAAATATCACCAAAAAAGCCTTGTTGGTGGGAGTAAATCCATTTGGGTGCGTCGCCCAAATTAATTCTACATATGGAGAACACTTCTACATAACCATCCTGTTATTCTTGTTGGATATGTAGTGCAAATCACTCTGCAATGACAGCTGCATTACAATGCCAACAATGATGTGATGGATTACCTCGACTCAGGCAACTTTAAAATATCTGCAAATTATTCTGCAAATTGATTTTAACAGTGTACTGGAACGAGAGGAACTAATAGCTTCATGGAAGGCAGGAAAAAACACAATTTTTAAAGCATTAAAATGCTATTGTATGCTTTAGAAAATAGTCAGCCTTAATTTAGATATACTATATGTGTTTTGTAAATTGGCTTAAACATGTAAAAACTCTGGCGTGGTTCTTAAAGATGTGGTGAATACATCCTGCGTCACTGGAATCACTCGGATGATGCTGAATAGGTTGTATGCGTTTGTCAGGGAACAGTAATGAGGTGCGCAGCAGGACAGAAAGGAAGAGAGTGCATCCATCACATGCATTAGACTTCACTTTAAACCACTAATAATGGAATATAAGCTGCTCAGTTACCTTTTGTTAAGATGCGTGCTCCAGGAAAACGGTCCTGACAGAGATGCTGTCGTCGATGTTTCCCTGAGTAGTTTTTCAGATGAAAAGGATTTCCATCTCCTCCCCTCAGGATGACAGCAACTGTTCATGAAATATACATCAGTCAGCAGAATGAGCCCTTTTCACCAGTTCCTTTCTAATAAATTCTGCCAAAGGGTGATGCTGTGATGTTGTGTGGCAGCAGTGTGAAGACCTTCCTGGGTCATGTGTGTTTTCAGACGCCCAAATCCACCAAAGGCCAAACTGTATTATTGCAGCAGGTGATTTAGAGAGGGGGAGGTCATCGTTGTAAATAAATAATAATGTCTCGATCAAAAGAGTCGATGAGGGTGTCAACGTCATGGTTGAAATATTGCTCTATTCAAATTGTTGGTGGCTTTAATTGCACTTAGTGTATGTAGTCATGTGAAGCTACAAGGTTTTATACAGTTAAATCAGAATGTTTAAAATGCCCAATTTAGATGTGAAAACATAATTTGATTGATTGATTATAGGGATGCACCGATACTGAATAGCTGGATGTTTAAGCCTGATGTTGTCTTACACATAAAAGAATGATCCCAGTCACTCCCACACAGTGGGATAAGCTGTATTATTAATTAAACACTGGTGTTGGATCAGTACTCGGTATCAGCTGATACATAAAGCCCAGGTATTGCTATCGGTATCGGGACTGAAAGCGTTGGATGGGTGCATCCATATTTGATTAGCAGAAACTTAATCAATTAGGTGTTTTTACAGTGTTGTATGTAGTTTTGCAGCGCTGACGTTAACGCTGAAGCAACAGAAAACTAATTGCCAACTCTTTGGATAATGAACTTTAGTCATTTTTAGGGCTGTTAATCGATTAAAATATTTAATCGTGATTAAGCGGAAACTTAATCAATTAGTGTTTTAAAGCATTTTTCAAGAAAAAATATCCACCATTCTCTGGTAGCAACTTCTCAAATGTGAGGATTTGATTTAAAACATTATTAACTGAATATAGCTTCAAGTTTTTGGACTGTTGTTCTTACTATTTTCTTACATTTTAAAAAACAGATTTCTAATCTTTTAATCAGAAAAATCTGCAGATTAATCAATAAATATAATAGTTATTTGCAGAGCTAGACTATAATATGGTATTATGGCCAAGCCCTAGATGGAGCTCTATTTGACACGTAAACAGCGTTTTCATATTTATCAGCATTAGTGTGGCTGTGATCCAAAGATGAGGGTTGAGGTTTCTGAAGACGCAGCCCACGGAGAACCCGTCATTCCTCTAAAGACAAACTGTGAGCCCGGCCAGCTTCTAGAGACTCTCTCTAAGAGGAAGATGTCCTAATTGATGCGAGCGAGATCAAAAGCCTTCAAACAGCTTCATTAAATATGGAGGGCAGAGTGGAACGCAGCTGAACACGCTTCAGCCGGGATGTTTGTGCAGACAGAAGCTCTGCTATTGATTTTCATCCCTCTGGCAAAGAGGTTAGCGTGGAGGGGAAAGGGAAACGATGGTGAGGAACCTAAATATTTTAAGAGGAGAAAATCAGGACAGAAGAGCAGATTGTGATTGGATGGCATTGTCCTCAGGCTGTGATTGGCTCCCTGCCTGATTTTTGGCCGCCAGTTGGTCTGTCATATTTCCTCCTCAGTGATTGTGTGCGTTATTGATCAGAAATTTGGTGACTGCTAATCAGAATAGTGGCAAATGCATCATACATAGTCCCTGTTTAAGATATCTGTGTTGGTGAAGGATGCTTGTTTTTTTTTTTGGTGATTTTGTCACTGAATCTCTATTGTCTCGCTGTCTGTATCATTATATTAACCAACAATAACTAATACTAAGTGGGGCTTTGGGAGGGCGCATCGGTGTGTTGGGAATACACATCATTTTTGAGGGGATCTCCAGATTAATATTTCCACACAGCGATATGGTTTTTGCATTTCACAGTCTGTGATGTTAGCCATCAGATAACACCAGGCTTAGAGGGGTGAAGTGAATTAAAATGCAAGAGCAGGTTGAAAAGACACTTTTCAGTGCAGCTGTGAGACTCTGAAATCTGTTTTTCATTCAGCACACACTAACAATGGGATATTCCCCAGGGGTCAGGCCGGCACGGCGGCCCATTGTTTCTCTACAGCAGCGGGCTGGATGTTTGACAGTGGCATATCCACAGACAGCAGTTATCGCTGGATGCAGGCCAGCTCAGAGGTAACCCCCTATACTGTCCTCCTGAAGGAGAGGGGGGTGTACAGTGTGTGTGTGTGTAAGAGAGTGAACTGGTAGGTAAATGAGAAAATGAAAAGCTGAATCTGATCTAATCCTCTTGAACGATGCACAGACACTGTTCATTATTACCACAGAGCTTAGCTGTAAATGCAGTCTCACTGCTGTTAAATCAGATTTTCTGCACTTTGCTCTTTCTTTTCTTCCCTATTTCTTTTCTTCCTTCACAACTTCTACATGCCATTTATTTACACCTGCAGTCTTCATATTCACTGGTCTTACAGTGACAGAAAACATCATCTCAGCACATCACCATATAGTTAATTCAGCACCTCTCTGACACAGCCTGAACAAAAGCTCAACATTATAAGCCTCACGCAGCTTCGAGTGCATCCAAAGAACAAACAAAGTAAGCTGACTCCCAGAATAGAAGCAGCAGTATTCAGCCAAGACGTCAGAGACATCAGAGAAGCTATTGATTATCTGGGATATCTAAGTGAGCCCTGGCAACGAAAAGGAGCTGAAGCACTTGGTACGAAGTCCTGCACTCACTCCAATTCAATTAGCTTAGCCTGAGCTCAGCACTTTAGCTCGGCAGCAGCTTTATGTTGCCTGGAAAATTGGAAGATATTGCTAATTTTGTTTGCCAGCAGCTGCTACCTGCCAGAGGCTGATGTAATCATGTGTGAGAGTCTGGGAACTGCTGCTCTTCTGCACTGTTTTTCAAACATTTACTGGGATGTTGATGTCTGTTTTCCAAGGAGTCTTAGTGTTTGATGTTAAAGCTGATGGTTTCCAGTTAAAAGTGCTATGTATTCAAACATACATCCGGTGCAAGGGTTCGTTGAGTATGGGCTTGTATGGAGCTTTTTTCCTATCTTTATTCAAGAGCGTGGTCTTTCAATTTGAGAGCATGACAGGTTCAGATTTTGTAATGCTTTCCCTCAAAACCCTGTCCTCACATTACCGCAGCTGCTGCTCAGATCTGTGTTTGGCCAATGGGCATCTTTATTTCTAAATAACTGATGGTTCAAATGGTTATGAATGATGATGAAATCATTGCTTCCAGACCTAGCCAATACCCATGGCGGCTTTTCGCTACATCAAACAAAGCCCAACTTTGGGAGCTGCATGCTGTGATATGCGGCGAGCGCAGCTCAAACCGCGTTGTGTCGCGAGCATCTCTTCTGCCAGGAAACTACATTTGGTGTAGCTGTATCGTCATTGGGGTGGAAA
The DNA here is from genome assembly GCF_015220745.1 of Sebastes umbrosus. NCBI lineage: Eukaryota > Metazoa > Chordata > Actinopteri > Perciformes > Sebastidae > Sebastes > Sebastes umbrosus. Next base: position 14,728,340 of record NC_051282.1, on the reverse strand, counting down.
CACTAGGGCTTTGTAGCTCACTTACTTTGATCTTTAACGTCGGGTGGCTGTGTATTTGGCCTCTCCGGTCGAGCTTTCGCTGCGGGGCCGCAGGTTTTCACCCAGCGCTGCTCCGCTGCGCACACCGACTGTGACCGCTCCATTCTCTGCACTGCAATTACCTTATTAACATTATGGCTCCCTTAAAACATCGGGTTTAAATCCGAAGTAATGCCAAATAGGCGATTTTGCTTTTCGCTTCGTCATAAAATCCTTCGCCATCGTTTTGTCTGTCAACTCTCTCTCGTCCAGTGCGTGAAATCTGACTTCACTTTCACTTTCAGTTCCATCATCCGACTGTATTGATAACACGGCACTGATACACGAAAATGAACTCAATGGGTTTTATTTCTATGAAAAAGGTTGGTGGAGGCGGTGGGTGCGTAATGTAATTGGTGTGTGCTCGACAACCGTGTAACACCGACCACCGCGGCAAGTCTACACCAGTTTGGCCTCGGGTGGTACCAGATTCAGTGAAAATCACATGAAGCTGGCGAGCGGACTGATCATGTCGAGACGTGGAGCAGGCAGCAGGGCGACAGGTGTAGCAGTCAGACAGGTTTATCAGAAATGAACTAAACACAAAGATCTGTTAGCTGCCTGGGGCTGAACACTGCTGCCTGTCATGACAATAAACAGTAAAACACAGTTTTTATAAGTGAAAGTTTGTAAGGGACTGTTTGTAACTTCTTACACGTATAAATCAATCCGGGTCGGTGTCCCATGCGCGCTCGCGTGTGGCTTCGCTGTTCCGACTCAGACTCCAACACAAACTACACGGAAGCACCAAAACTGCAAAGTTCTATCTAGTGAAGCCCGTCTGTTAGACAGTGTTGGCTGCGGTCGGAGGACGCGGGGGAGACCGTAGCTTTGGTCTCCAGGACCGGAGTCTCTGCTGTACTCTGCTCCTCTGCCTGCTTGCAGGCAGGCAGAGGAGCTCATTCTCGCTCTTTCGCTCTGCTTTCATCTGTTTTATATCATATTACACTGAATATCTTTTAACATCACTTTAGACTTGAAGAAACATTTTCACTGTTTTCTGACATTTTATAGACCGATTAATCGATAAAGTAAATAATCGTTAGTTGAAGCCCTACAGGTAATGTAAAACCAAGTAAACCAAGAATTAAGTAGTATTTAGAGAGGATAGACGGTCTGAATTTCAGAGCAGGACACACTTTGAGAGGTTAATCTATGCTGTGGCTCAGTGATGTTGATGAAAAGCAGTAAGGGGAAGAGACTCGGCCTGATTGTCTCCTTTGATGAAAACAAGTCCAAAACACTGACATGTTAAAAATATTATTTTCAGAGCAAGCTGAAGAATCTCTTACCGTCACCCATAAATACACGGTTGTCATACATTTGGAAGCTAATCACAGTTCTCTGTGGTGTATTGTGGGTAAATTTACACTTTGATTCAGTTTAAGTGGCTCAATCAGATGACGAGTCATTTTGCTGAGCATCAGCTCGTCTCTGACTGCGGTATTGTAATCTTGATTGATGCCGGCCTTCTTGATGCATCCATTTGCCTAATGCCTGTCCCCTCTCTCGCTCTCTCTCTCTCTCTCTCTCTCTCTCTCTCTCTCTCTCTGTCCAGGTATCGACTATAAAACCACCACCATTCTTCTGGACGGGAGGAGAGTAAAGCTGGAGCTTTGGTAAGCACACACATCACTGCTGAACCAATAACTTGTTGTTTTCTGTACAATAGAGAAAGTGACTGCTGCTCTTATTCTGGAAAGCATTCTCAAATCTATACCCAGGACCGTTCTAGCAGGGCTGCACTATTATGGCCAAAATGATAATCAGGATTATTATGATCAATACTGACATCACGATTATTTATCACGATTATTCATAGAGGGACAAAATATTTTTATTGCAAAATTCACATTTAAATAAACAGAGCGCTGCTTTCACCTCCATGTTGTGCTACATTTCTGTCAAAAACTGTAAATGTTGTTCTTTTTACTTTTTTTTTATTGTTATCTATAATGGTTATTTACATAAAAGCACACAATTCAAATGAGCAGGAAATAAATGACTGACTAATGATGATGTTTTTATTTAAATATTTGCTTTGATTGAAAATAATTCTTGGCATTAGTAGGTCTAATTATATATTATAAGCTGATTAGAGAAGTTAATCAGGTCATATTTCCCTCCCTAATATCTATTTTATAATGCTGTGAAAACATTTGAATGTATCATGATAATGTTATAATTTAACATCGCCTACCAAGAAGGAAGGTTTACTTAACATTGCAAACTTGTGCAAAGACAACACATATTTGGAGACACATCAAATGGTTACTTTTCTTTATTATATAATATCTAAATAAATTACATCTAATTTTGGCATACAGAAAAAAACCATACCCAGCTGTAAGGTGCACGCACTTTACTGCAGGACGTCGTGAGTGCAGGTTCTCATCCTCTGCATATTGTTACGTGCCTCACAAATATCCTTGCATCAGTAGAGATGCAGCAGATGCGTGTAATTGTCAGTTAAGACTCTGCAGTGCGAGGCGAGGCCTGTTTGGTGGAAGTAGGCCAAGGAATTCAACTCCTCAGGGGAGAAGCAACGCCTTGTCTTCCCTGTGGAGGGAAAAAGTTTAAAGGCAGTCCTATGATCCAGAATTTTCTTTACTTCTGCTGCCTCAGTCTTTCCTCCTCTCCTCACTGTCTCACTTGTTTCACTGTCTAAATGTTGTCTTTTGTTCTCGCTCACACTCTTTACCTCATCCTCTGCTTCCTTTCTATTTCTGTCTCTGTTGCCTTCTGTTTCTCATTACGAAGGAGACAAACTGCAGAAACTTAAAAGATAAATGATGGTCTTCTATATTTTTAATAATAAACATAAATAATCAGCCGCTTAAAATAGTCCCATCTCCTCCTGTTTGTTTGAGAAAACTACAGTGAGCAGCTGTTTTAGAGTATTACTAAAGCTTTTTTTAAATGAATCTGGCCTCACCACTGACTCTTGGCGATTCCCCAGTCAGTCACTTCGGATGGAGGAATGACTGAGTCATGTTTCTCTTTTTTAGTCGTTTGACCATTGTATGCCTTTATTAGAGGGTTGACAGTGAAATGACAGAGATGGGGATATAAAATGCAACAAAGGTAGACTAGGGGCCACTTCAACACTTGATGGCGTGTGATGGCACAAAAATGATTACTGTCAATCTATTAAACCATCAGCAGACTCAAAGACCAATATTAGTTTGCCGATTGTCAGTTGTATCCAACATCCATAAGACACGTGAGCATAATTGAAGTCTTTAATAGTCATTCATAAAGCTGCACCTGCCTTAAGATGCGCAAATGCAATGTTTGGTATACTGAACAATAGATGATTGACAGATGTTTGTTACTCAGAACACAACTGGCTGAGCTGTAACTGGTCTTTTCTATTCATTCTCAGACTGTAAAAGCAAAGCAGCTGGTCTGAAATTGTTCTTCAAAGTCTCCACCAAAAATAGTTTCTAAATCTGAGATGCTGCCAAACAAGCTGTGAAGTTGTAAAATGTCGCTTTCTTTTATATCTATGACACCTGTTTTTAAAATAGCTGTTCACGAGGCTTTGGGAGTGTAGAGAGATGTGTCGGGATTCATCAGGTTCATCCTCAGTTATTCTCTTTGTAAAAAAACGACTGAAATCACAAGATATGTAGAGTGGATCTGCAGGGCTCAGAGAATGTGTAAGGTAAATATTGCAAAATGAATGAATTAGGATATCATAAGTAGGCCACAAAAAAATGAATGGCCAAAATAGTATAGTCATTTAATACTATATTCATTTACGTTACCTTAAGACAATATAACTAGCTCTACACATTTTGACTCCTGTCTCACATTGTGTCCAGTGTTCCAAATTCTATTATTAAAATAAGTTTATGACACTTATGCATAGGAATTTACTGCAAGGATACTGGTGATGAGTGTGAACTCAGCTCCTCTGAGCCAACACATGAATGTTTGATCACCTCTGTTGAAACTGAAGAAAATTATTTTTGGATGAAAAAGTCATACCAGTTGTCAGGCCGGTGCTTCGTCCTGAGTGCTGAAGCCTGCTTCTTTTCTAAGAAAAGGTTTTATGCAGAACACCTGAGAGGCAAGTTAGAAACAATTCTGCTGTTTGTGTTCTGTTGTTGTTGTTGTTGTATTATTATTGTTGTATTTATTTTGGCCACAAGAGGCTGAAGTGCACCACATAAGACTAAATAGAAAGTAGCAGCAAACACGTCTCCAAATCTTGAACAGTATCGGGTGCCAGGTAGTAGTAAGAACAGAAGAAATAAATCACCGGCACTCACAGATAAAGGGTCTTTTTTAGTTTATGCTGGGCAAACAAATGAACGTGTTTCAGCTATAAGCCATCATCAGACGCCGCTGATGGCTTATAGCTGAAACATGTTCGTTTGTTTGTTTATTTTAAACTAAAAAAGAGCCTTTATCTGTGAGTGCCGGTGATTTGTTTCTTCTAAATAGGACTAAAAGCATTCATGTTTTCTTCCAGATGAGTTTTGATTTTCTCCATGCACTCTAAATATTGTGTGTTAGCAAGTTATGTAAATTAAAACAAACCTGGATGAAAACATGAATGCTTTTAGGCTGCATTCACTCCAGATCAGGCGTTGCGGTGATTCGCTGAAGGGTTACCTGATTGCCGGTTACGTGATTGGTCAAAGCAGCGTGATGTCGGGTTGCGTTTCTCCAGAAGTTGATTGGTACCAATGGATTCCTTAGGTTGTCTAGTTTCAAATGATATCAGTATATTCAGTCTAGCTTTAAGACCAAGCCCGCTACGACCTCTGAAAGACAGAAAACGGCCAGGTGGCCGTCGGATTGTTTAGAGGTTAATAGTTTATATAATAAAAGATCGATATTTCACTAACGTTGCAATACCCCACACTAAATATTGCGACACTATGGTGTATTGATTCCCCCCCCTCCTGACTTGACTATTAATCTTTCTTTCTGCCCGTTCTGTCTGTCTTCAGGGACACCTCAGGACAGGGGAGGTTTTGCACCATCTTCCGCTCATATTCCCGCGGGGCTCAGGTGAGGAACAAACCACTTTCACTCTGCATGAAGTGATCCTGCTTGACTTAATCTAAAGGTCAAAGCTTTGTTCGTAGGGATGACAGACAGCATGTTTGACCTGCTGTTGATTTAGTTGTGTGTGTTTGTGTCTGTTCAGGGGATCCTGTTGGTGTACGACATCACCAACCGGTGGTCCTTTGATGGAATCGACCGGTGGATCAGAGAGATCGACGAGGTGAGTCCAGGAGATGGATCGATGATTGGTTAGATGAGGTTTGACGCATGTTGGGCTGCCTGTCACCATCATGAATTTTAGTTGACGATTAATTGTCATACAAATAATTGCAATTGACGATGTAATTGTCAATTTCTGTTCATTTTATGCCACACAGCGGTGCTGTTGTGTTTGGCTTTGCAGCTAAACCTAAATCCATGCTGATAATATCAACGGCTGCTCGGCGAAATGATGCGATCGTTGACAAAGGAGTGTCAATTAACCTCCAAATAGTTTGCCGTTATCTATGCTCTCTTAAAAAAGCCACCAGACTCCTTTGACAAAAACAGTATTTTGCCTCGCAGAACATGGAAATTGATCTTCTACCACTGCCTTGATCAGTTGGTTTGTTTGTGTTATTGTGTGACTTTGGTGAATCCAGTGTCCTTTAGCTAGACACTGAACTCCTGATTGCTCCTGAAGGCTGAGCCTTCGGTGTGTGAATGAGTATTTAGACTATATCCTGATGGGCAGGTTGGCACCTTGCATGGCAGCTTCTGCCATCAGTGTATGAATGTGGTGTGTGAATGGGTGAATGCTGACATGTGGTGTAAAGTGTTAAGATGATTAGAAAGCCGCTTTATAAATGCAAGTCCATTTACCATTTACCATAACCCTTTAAAACACCAAAGTCACACAATCAACGTGCTGACTTCTCATTCAGTTGTGGATCAGTTTGGGTCTTGACTGGAACTTTTCTCTGGAAAACGTTCCCCAGAGGACAGGACTGATGGCAGTAGATAAATATAAAGAATGGGGAACATTTTTTCAGGATTTCTTGTGGTTTGAGGTCGAGTTTTTTTCCCCTATTTTATTTGTCCCAGCTGGATTTTCTAATGATGCTTCAGGCATTGTCGACGTTTGATTTATCTTTTTGCTTTTAGACTTCGTGTTCCCATTTAAAAGATGGGACAAAGGGTCAATAGAAGGAGTTAAGTGAATCACTTAAGACGACCTGTGGGTGTGTGGGCTACTCTCATCATGTCCTTCCTGCTGACTTAGAAACAAAGAGGATGTCCGTGTGTGTGTGTGTGTGAGAGAGAGAGGTATATTTTTGGCCTGTGGAATGCATGTTTCAGTTTGGCCTTTCCTGCTCCACCTCCACAGACGTGGTGTGGTCGTCGGCACACTTTTTAAGGATAGAAATAAAGTAGAGATGGGAGGGATGATGAAAGTTAAACGGTGTGAAGAGAAGTGTACTGTTCAGGTTTAATCACTGGTTATGTGCTCTATGTATTAATGATTACCTCATCATCCTGAACTGACTGTATTTCGCTCATGTGCTGTCTCAGTGTAGGGCTGCAACTAATGATTATTTTCAGTTCTATTTTTTTTTTTTTTTTGATTAATGTTTTGCTTCAGCATTATCCCGTGTCTCAGTGATTATGTAGCGGGATCAACGTTTAAAAGACGTAGGTAATCAGGAGGGATTTATTTTTGTCAAAATCACATCATCTTTGCTTGATGATGGTAGCTCAATGAGTAGAAGTGTATGGCTGATTTGTGTTGCCTTCATGGCTCTGAAATCTGAGAGCAGAGTTGGCTGTTGATCACAGTGTTTACTGTAATTCATTAATATCTCACAAGGACAAAAAACATTACCCACCTGTTGTGTTATCCAAATACAGACACGTATAATACAACATTATTTTTATTTACCAGCAAATACTTGAACTTTATTGTCCCCAGGGGGAAATATTGTGAAACATAGAACCAACAGAGATTTAAAACATAATGAATACTTAAAATAAATCATAAAAATATGTAAAACATTACCACAAAAACAAAAAATCTACCACACAAGCTCACATATAACAATAAATCCGTGATAGCACGACACAGAGCGTGCAGTACATTTAGCCAAATGTGAGAGCAGGCAGTTTAAAACCAGTGATCTTACTGGCAACGTACAAAACCTCCAGTATTTGCTGCCTCTGCTTTTTCCACCACCACCACCACCGCTGCTGCTACAGCTGTTACTGTTTCGCCTGTGACTGCTGCTGCTGCTGCTGCCGGCCTCGCTGGAGAGACTCTGAGCATGAAAAGGCAACAGGGAGAAACTCTGGAGAGAGGCTGATGAGTGGTGACAGTGTGAAGGAGGAGAGAGGAGAAAGGTCAGCCTCTCGCTGCCATCATGTTTCATTCAGTTCTTCAGAACAGATGAGGATGAATTAGAGAGACCTGAACCTGAGTGGTAGGACAAGATACACACTGCTTCCTGGACGCTTGTTGAATTAATAACAAGCTTCCTCTGGTCGCTTTGTGTGAATGTAATGTCTCTCATTAACTTTCTGTCTCTGTCTGATGCTTTAAATCAGCTGAGATTCCTCTAATGTAATCAACTTTCCTGTTTAGATCCATTTTTAATAAGGTGTGAAAAACCCAGAGATGCAACCGGTATTTACTTTAAATCTTCTTCTTCTGTTGAGTTTTATGGCGGTTGGCATCCATAGGTTTTGCATTACCGCCATCTGTTGGACTGTCCCATCTATTCCTGCGTTGAGTGAAATGTTCCTGAATGTGTGAATAGTGAAAACTACTGTCAGTGCCTGAAAGGTTATCCCAGTAATTTACCGCGAACTATGTTTGAAAGAGGCTGAATATTAACAGCTACCAACGAAGGTTAATTCCGTCCTCCCGTTTGATTTTTCCTTCCCAGCATGCTCCAGGTGTGCCTCGAATCCTCGTTGGGAACCGTCTACATCTGGCCTTCAAACGGCAAGTTCCCACCGAGCAGGCGAGGGCGTACGCCGAGAAGAACGGCATGACCTTCTTCGAGGTGAGCCCGCTGTGCAACTTCAACGTCATCGAGTCCTTCACGGAGCTGTCGCGTATCGTCCTGATGAGGCACGGCATGGAGAAGTTCTGGAAGCCCAACAGAGGTGAGTGGACGGGGAACAGTGGGTACACCAAAGAACTGTTTTAATTGAGGGAATTACCTATAGCCTACAACAACAGCTCACATGGTACACTCAATATAATGTCCATTTCCACAGCACTAATTCAGTCAGATCGCGGGTACAAGCGGCCAAAATGGGTTTTCTCAGGTGGGTGGCTGGTGTCTCCTTTAGAGATAGGGTGAGAAGCTCAGTCATACGTGAGGGACTCGGAGTAAAGCCACTACTCCTTTGCGTTGAAAGGAGCCAGCTGAGGTGGTTCGGGCATCTAGTGAGTATGCCCCCTGGGCGCCTCCCTAAGGAGGTGTTCCAGGCACGACCAGCTGGAAGGAGACCACGGGGAAGACCCAGGACTAGGTGGAGAGATTATATTTCCACACTGGCCTGGGAACGCCTCGGGATCCCCCAGTCAGAGCTGGTTAATGTGGCCCGAGAAAGGGAAGTTTGGGGTCCCCCGCTGAAGCTGTTACCCCCGTGACCCGACCCCAAATAAGCGGTTAAAGATGAGATGAGATGAGATGAGATAATTCAGTCAGTACAACACAGAGTCATGTCATACTCACCACTCTGCTGCTCTTACTCTCTCTTTTACACAGAAATACTGCTTTCATTCAATTAATTCCAGTTAACTGTTTTCCCCGATTGATGTTAAGCTACTGAAAATACAACTCAACACTTCAAGCTGATTTTTCACATTAAAAGCCGATAGCTGGAAGGCTGGAAGGCTTTAATGTGACAAATCTGCAACAAGTGTTGAGATTGCATTAATAGGAAACAGGACAAATTAGGAATAAAACCCCTGTCTCTATTATAAACCTGTTCCAATTAATGGCCATCAAAATAAGTATAGGCCCTGACCACTGTTGCAGAACGTAGATGTAGAAAATGTAGAGCCGTCTGTTTAAATGACACTTTAATCCTTTAGAGACCCACAATAGACTAATTTTTGTCTTTTTTAGGGGGGTACAGGGAGTCTTTAGGGGCAGATAGCAGCTCAACAGTAGATGTCACATAGAAGTGGTGTACACCTTCTGAAAGCTGGGAACCTGAAGATTCACTTTAGATGCAGCTCAGCACTGTGTGTCAAGTTGTTCTAGTTATAAATCAGAAATAAACATGAATTAATTAATTAATTAAAATAAATTGTAAAAGTGTATAAGGGTTTAGAGCATTATGATAGAAGTATATGATGCCATTCCCATGCTCTATTATGTCTCATAAGTTTTTGCAGCAATTTTTGGGTTGATACCATTTGTTACACAGATTTGGTGCTAAATTTAACCATTTTTTACCACTCGAGAATCGATAAAAAATGATCAATAATCCCTCCACGATACCACAATAAGACACCAAGACCTTGAGGAACACCATAGAAAAAGCCATGCTGTGATTTGGTATCAAAAACGTTTGACATTTTGAGATTTCTCCAAGAATTGCATTTTTCTGTGATTGAATGGCGAAACCTCCTTACTATCAATCTACCTAGGAAAGCCATCTATCCTCTGAATGCCCTAGGTCTCTAGTTTGTGAAATTTTCAAACACATCGTTTTTACAATCGGTGAAAATAACACATTTATACTGCATACTGCATAGTTTTTGCCCAAAACTGCATGTGATTATCATAAAATGGACATGTCTGTCTCCCATACAACCATTTTTCATTCACATATCTTGAGGTCAGAGGTCAGGGGATCAAGGGGTCATGGGAAGGGTTTTTCCTCGCCAAAATTTAGCCCAGCTTTGGAGCATTATTTAGCCTCCTTCCCGACAAGCTATCATGACAGTACCATTGGTTGGTACCAGTGGATTCCTTAAGGTTTCTAGTTTAATGTGACATCTGTATCTGTATCACTCAATCTCTAAAACTGAACCTGCTACAGAAAGTAAAAAGTACAAAGAAAGTAAAGTCAGTCGGGTTCACCTGCTGTTCCGCGGGTCTCAGAGGGTTAATTTGAATGAACTGTACTCCATTAGAAGACATGCTGTGCTAATGTGCCAAAATGGTCATTAGATGGATGACACACTCCCCCGTATGCTAATTAATTCTCCCTCGTTCCCGTCATCCTTTTGTCTGCCTCATCTCTTAATTACAGAGGAAAGCAGGTGGAAGTGCGGTCCTGCAAACTCTCAGGGAATTAATCATGAACAGCTTGCTGTGTCGAAACTCAATCTGGACTTTATTTATGTCTTCATGTCTTGTCCTGTTGACACTGAAGTCATTAAACACATCAGATAGAGGTCTGACTTCCCTTCCCTGTCTGTGGCTCTCGGCCCCATTCTATATCATTCTGTAGCTTCCCAGTGGTGTTCCATATGTATGGGCGTTTCCATTTGAGCCCAACCTAACAGTTAACCTCCTCTCTGCAGTGTTCAGCCTCCAGGACCTCTGCTGCAGAGCCATCGTGTCGTGCACGCCGGTCCACCTCATCGACAAGCTCCCGCTGCCCGTCGCCATCAAGTCCCACCTCAAGTCCTTCTCCATGGCCAACGGCATGAACGCCGTCATGATGCACGGACGCTCGTACTCGCTGGCCAACCCGGCCGGCGGCTCCAAGGGCAACAGCTTGAAGCGCTCCAAGTCCATCCGTCCGCCGCAGAGCCCCCCGCAGAACTGCACCCGCAACAACTGCAAAATCTCCTAATTAACGGCTTCCTCGGGGGGTGGGGGGGTCCGTAAGAGACGCTGACAGCAAGGGACCAGGAGACGGATGTACAGGATGTAGTTAGTTGGAGGATAAGAGCACATCCCTGAACCTGAAGAGCTGAAGAGCAGGAATGACGGATAAAGGGATGAATGAGTGCTACCTCTCACCTTCATGTTAAAGAGCATGAAGTACTTTCCAGATATCGGAGGAGAACGACTACGAACTGATTCTCACTACGACCAACTGCTCAATGAGAGAAAGAGATGCTGGAGTTTTAACTACATGTACAGAAACACATTTAGCTTCTCTACATGATGCACGCCTCGTTGTGTCGGTGCGTCACAGAAACCACCTCAAGATCAACTCTTCACTTACATGTCTCACATTTCTGGTTATAATTCCACCTTTTTCTGTCCACACCTCGCTTTACTTGCTGTTTTAATGACCAATAAGCTAATGATCGAGACACTAGTAACCAGTCAGTCCTTTTATGATCATTGTTTATCAGCTGGCTGTAACGGTTGTGTTTGAACACTCATTGTGCTTTGGAAGTTGAGATGTTTTATTTAGTAACACTCGTTGAAGGGAAATCTTGGCGACAAGATGAGTGAAGGGTTCCTGACTCCCCTAAAATCCCCTAAAAGACGCAACCTGGTCCAGATCTCAGGTCCAGACTTGCTGGTGTGTCTTGGGTCGATATAAACACATGCTGCATTTTTTATTTCACCTGCAACAAACCAGCTTAAAGCACAAAAAAACAACCATGAATATGAAATTCCCCAGTAACCAGACCTCACTTTACAGTTTTAGGTTTCTATTATAATTCTGTGGTTTACACGGCCGCCTGCTTTGACGAGGAATCCAGTGATGCTTGTTGCCATGGATACTACTCAACGCTATAAAAATGAGTATCCTATTTAAGGTCTCTCCGCCTTTTTGTGTAATTTATTTTTAACTTGTTGCCACAAGAAAAATAGTCGATCGGAGAAGGCAACAATATTCTATATGTCTCATATTTGTCAACAAATCCCATTGAAAGCTGCTGATGTTTTCTTTTTGGCCCAAGTGCTTCTGGGAGTTGTAGTCTGAAGAGGAAAAGCGTCACCCAGGGGTGCTGTCTGGATCTAGGCGGAGATTAGCTGTTGCCACACCTGTTAATTCTTGTTTTTCTGTCCTGATGTGTTTTCCTTCACTGTTAGCGGTGGAGCGAGCAGGAACCTGGAGGGAAAGGAAGCGTAGAAACTGTCCTCGGATTATGGCGAGTTTGGCAGTGAAAGGTCTGATGAGTGTAAACAGAAACCCGTCAGACTAGCTGGACAGCATCGTGTCGGGTAAAGTGGAATATTTCAAATGTTGACAGTAAACAGTGACCCGTGTTTGTCAGTTTTTCTCTGAACGTCACTCTCTCCCTTTCATGAGCAGCTCCTTGTCTCCCACAGTGTTAACTCAAACTGGTGGTTTATTTTACACTTGGATTGATAGAAGTGATCCCGTCAGCTTTGTTATTTAGAGCTGAAACTATTTGTAATAGATCGACAGAGAATTAATTGCCAAATATTTAGATTTTTCAATTAATCGTTTCAGCAGAAATACTAAACATTTGTTGTTTTAAACATTAGAAATTGTGAGGATTAGGAAATTGTGACACATTATAGACCAAACTTCCAGGCAGCCAGTAGTTTCAATGAATTTCAAACAAACAGGAAGATATAGTGCATTTGTTGGGGACTATTTTCAGCGGCGTATTAATCCACATTTGGACAGAGGAATAAGAGGAATCAGGCTGTGGACACACATACACAGTACTTGTTAGTTGTGTGTTAGTTTTGGACATTTCATGGGATTTGTTGACAATAAGAAAAATACAGACTATCACCAGCCTTCTGTTTGAAATATGAGCGCTGATCATCATCAATATAGTTTATCATGAGTCATCAATATAGTTTATCATGAGTCATCAATATAGTTTATCATGAGAAAAAGATTAGCATCCACATGTTTCCCCCTCATGTTCTCACTCCTTGCTGCATTCATGTCCAATGGGAAACGGCAGATACGAGTTGTAAATGTTGTTCAACAACAGGGAAGCATGAGCTTCAACGTGTCAGTCAGTTGTTAAAAGGTAATCGGACTGAACCAACAGTTCGAACATGCGAACTCTTCCAAGTCGCTGCTTTTTAACCACCAACCCGCTCTGACTGGATCTCCCACAGGAATGAATGCAGCATGTCTTCTTCTTCTTCTTCCCTCTCTGATCTGCACCAACGCCTCCGCATGCTGTCCCATGATTCATAGCTGCTGAATAATAGATGCTCTTTTCATAGATCTCTGGAGGGCTTCATCAGTACGCCTTGGCTCCGTCTCTTTCATCCTCCACTCAGCTCAGCATGGCTTGTTTCTTCATCTTCTTCAGCATCTCTGTTGTTTCTCTGTATTATAAAGAATCAGCTGCTGCTTGTTTTCCATTTGAGACGCCTCACCTCGTTTTCTCATCGGGTGTTTCTTGGGTTTGCCCTCCTAAACCCGGTCCAGTCCAGTCAGCCCAGTGTTAATTCTTGGTGTGTAGTTGAGTGTGAGTGTTGGTGGACTCTCCATCAGTCCCCCTCCTCCCTCTTTACCTCCACGCTTTAAGATGGCCATTGTAGGTAACAAAAGAAAAATGATCATGAGTATTTCCTTATTGATGAATCCAATCGCAAAGTATTATTTCATTGGGTCATCCACTGCAGGCATAATGCACGGCAAGCGGCGGCGTCTGTGGTGTGATGAGGTTGATCCAACCTCAGAAAGAGAAGCCTTGTGGTTCCTTTCTTTTCTCGCAAATTTGTGACTTTATGATCTCTAAAAATTCAAGTTTTTTTCATGGAAATTTTAGGTTTTTTTTCACATAACTTGAGGTCAGAGGTCAAGCGACTCCTTTAAAAATGGCCATGACAGTTTTTCCTCTGCAAAATTTTGCGTAAGTTTGGAGCGTTATTTAGCCTCCATCGCGACAAGCTACTATGTCATGATTGGTACCAATGGATTCTTTAGGTTTTCTAGTTTCATATAATACCAGTATCTTCAATCCAGCTTTAAAATAAATATCAAATAAGAGCCGGGCCTGACGGCGGCCCATCGGATTTATAAGAGGTTAAAAAAAAAGTTGCGTGAATGTGTTGTGTAGAAAGACACATGGTTTGGTCCTTTTAAAGGAGGGTAAAATGAACTGGTATACCCAGGGTAGACATTTTTTTGGTCAGCATCAGTGTTTTACGAAAGAGGGAATTTGACTCAAGCTTGTTGCCAAGATTTTCAGAAGAGGTTTTCCTCTCTGTGATGAACAGGAAAAGGCTTTTATTGTTGTTGTTGCCGACTCACAGAGCTTAATATCCCTCACTGGGTTTAATGATGTGTTTTATATTGTACATCCAGCCTCTGTGTTACGTGATAATAACACACAACCATTTTCCTCCATGTTTTGGTTTTACATCTCCCTTTGTTTTCTTTTTTTGTATGGTCTTCCTCAGTGTTTGTTGAATTGTGTTTCTCCTGAACCGAGTTTCCATTTTGGACTTTCATGGACACTTTTTAAAAAGATGGAAAGGTTTGTAGAGGATGGTGGGAGATTCAGGGATGCCTCTGATATTTCCTTTTGTGGAAGTGTTTGTACAAAGGAGTAGACTGTTGTGATAATGATGATGACTTAGACAAAAAAAAACACTTGTAAAACACTATTCTGGTTTTTGGCTGAAGCTGCTGAGTAATCTGAGGCGAGTGTGTGAGAGTGAGTGTGTGTGTGTGTGTGAATGTTCTTTAAACACAAAGCTGAACATTTTTCTTTTTTTAAATTATTGATTGTACAGTTTCAAGGCAAGGGTATGAAGAGTTAAGACTTTTTCACAATAAAACTATTGAATGTTGGAGTCGAGATGTCGCTGCTGATTATTTGTACGTGATTTTTGTGTTCTGCTGCTTTAAAGGAGTTTGGTGTTGTTTCTTTTGGGAAGGCTGCCATCTACTGGAAGTTACCACATCACATCTCTCGCTTCCTCAGTACTGTTGCTCATGGACATCATGACAATTAACTGTGTTTGTCCAACATATCAAGGTAAACAGTGTCTACACACTACATTTCTTGCCCTAAAACTTATATATATATATATGTATATGTATATATATATATGTATATGTATATATATACATATACATATATATATATGTATATATATATGTATATGTATATATATATATATATATATATATATGTATATATATATGTATATATATATGTGTATATATGTATATGTGTATATGTATATATGTATATGTATATATATGTGTATATGTATATATATATATGTGTGTGTATATGTATATATATATATGTGTATATGTATATATATATGTATATATATATATATATGCATACATATGTATATATATACATATACATATATACATATACACATATATATATACATATATATATATATGTATATATATATATGTATATACATATATATATGTATATATATGTATATATATATATATATGTATATGTATATATATGTATATATATATATATATATGTATATGTATATATATATATATATATATATATATGTATATGTGTATATATATGTATATGTATAGGTATATATATATATATATATATATATATATATATATTAAACTTAATACTTTAAAAACTTGAACTTATATAGCTTAAAAATAACCAAAGATTATATAAAACCTAAATAACCTAAAATATAAAAAATAAAACTTAAAACAAAAAAAAAATACAAAACATAAACGAGCTAAAAAAAACTCAAAATGTAATACATATCATTTTGTTTTAATCATCAAAATGTGAAATCTGTTTTAAACTCCCACGTTCTTAAAACTTTTATTTTGAAATGGATAAGGCTCTACCGGAAGTATTTCATGCCACGTGCTAAAAACCCGCGCTAACTTGACAACAGGTGAACGTTTGCATGTCGAGCTGCAGCTTTCACAACAAACTGAGCGGATAAACCCAGTGAACCTCGGTCCGGTCCGGTGTCCGGTCCGGTCCGGTAGACCCAGCCGGGTGCCGGCTGTCCTCCGGCATCATGTCCCGCCTGCAGCTGCTCAGAGGACTCGTTAACGAGCGTCTGTCTGCGGCCGCCGAGGAGATTTTCGAGGCGGTCAAGAAAACCATCCTGGTCTACGAGGAGGAGATCCTGCTCTCCAAACGGGAGATCCGCCGGCAGCGCAGGGTGCTGCAGACTATTTTAAAACCTGAAATAAAGATAAACAAACTGTCAGGTTTGTGAATTATCAGAATGCATTCATTATTCTGTCACCATGTCCGGGCTCTGACTATAATCTGAAACGCGATCATCACGTCAACGCCCACTTTAATGCTGCAAATCAAGTTGCTTTCAGTCATGTTTAGCTAGTTTATCTAATCTAGCTATGTCCTTTTTGTGTTCCTTTAGTAAAATAAACTAGTAGCTTAATGTGATGCATGCCAGAGCAGGTTCATTACCAGGTTAACATGCCTCATATTATCCAGGCCCTTCCGGGTAACATGATACCTGCCTGATGGAGAGAGCGTCAGAGCACCAAACTCCATTCACAAATCTACAAATTAAACATGTGCTTGTTTATCTGCAAATAAATATACAAAAAAGGCCAAAATTAAAGATGCATTTGAGATTGCAGAGGAATACTTTTACATTCGGCATACAAGTGACTCACCAAGCACCTCTAAATTTAGATGAGAAATACACTTTTATTGAATCTGATGATCATAGGCCTAGTGTTTATAAACAAACATATAAAGTGATGTGTGTGGATTGGCAAATTTTTACATTAAACAATTTGACAATTAGAAATTAAATTAAAAAAAAACAAGGTAATATAAGAAAGAAACTGAATGAAGAAACAAAGAAATAAACTACATTATACTGTATTTACAGAGGAAAATATACTGTTATGTATATACAGTATGTACTGTATATGCAAACAATACAGTATGTACAATATCGCAATGTTGTAGTGCAAAGAATTGATGTAGAAGTGGAGCAGCATGAAGGATGAACTGTATAAACATTTGCTTGTTTATATGCGAATAAATATACAAAATAGGCCAAAATTTAAGATGTATTTGAGATTTCAGAGGAATATTTTAACATTCAGCATACAAGTGACTCACCAAGCAGCTCTAAGTTTAGATAAAAATAAACTTTTATTGGATCTGATCATCCATAGGTGTAGTGTTTATAAACAAACATATAAAGTGATGTGTGTGGATTGGCAAATTTGACATCTGCCGAATTAGAGATTGAATCCGAATGACTTGGAGGAAAGCTATTTTAATGACTTACAATTAAATTAAGTGTCATTCATTAGTCACATTGAATGGTGTATGGCAAAATCCAATATAATAATGAATACGAGACAAAATCATCAAATCAATTTAAGCGTTTAGAGATTTATTTGTAGCAATATGAGTAGTGCAATATAATGTGATGTGCTCCCAAAGTTGTGCTAAAAGACTAATAAGAATTTGAAGGAAAAACTAATAAGAAGAAAAAATTAAATATTAATGCTGTAAATTGATTGAAATATTTAATCGCGATTAATCTCTGATTAATCACACATTTTTGACCTGTTCAAAATGTACCTCAAAGGGAGATTTGTCAAGTATTTAATACTCTTATCAACATGGGAGAAGACAAATATGCTGCTTTATTTATGTATATATATATTTATTATTGTAAGCCAATTAACAACACAAAACAATGATAAATATTGTCCAGAAACCCTCACAGGTACTGCATTTAGCATAAAAAATATGCTCAAATCATAACATGGCAAACTGCAGCCCAACAGGCAACAACAGCTGTCAGTGTGTCAGTGTGCTGACTTGACTATGACTTGCCCCAAAACTGCATGTGATTATCATAATGTGGGCATGTCTGTAAAGGGGAGACTCGTGGGTACCCATAGAACCCATTTTCATTCACATATCTTGAGGTCAGAGGTCAAGGGACTTCTTTGAAAATGGCCATGACAGTTTTTCCTGGCCAAAATTTAGCGCAAGTTTGGTTTTAATGAAAATAATTGGGAGGGGATCCACAATTCCTACTGGCTGTATTTAGATTAGATGGTGCCTTCAAATGGAGTCGTGTTTACCGTGTTCACGAGTTGAGACCATATGAACGCCCCCCTCTTGTCATATTCACAACCTCATAAGTGGAAAGTTTCTGAAAGCTCAGAGTTCAGGAGTTGTGACGTGTTTGTTGACATTGTCAGAAATGGTGGAGGCCATGGAAGTAAATTTTTCAGTGCATA
Organism: Sebastes umbrosus; assembly: GCF_015220745.1. Lineage (NCBI taxonomy): Eukaryota > Metazoa > Chordata > Actinopteri > Perciformes > Sebastidae > Sebastes > Sebastes umbrosus. The sequence goes on along the minus strand of NC_051282.1, from coordinate 14,710,115 downwards.
ATAACTTAATAAATTGTAATTTTATTCAGAGGAAAATATTGATATTCCCAACAGCCTCTTCTTTTTTCATTAAGCCTCTGCATTTCCTGCATTATGTTACCCACTTGCCAGTTTGCTAATCTGTTAGCCTCTGTGGCTTCTAGACGCCGACAGTAACGTTAATATTGCCGTTGCTTAGCAGCGGCGTTCTCACGACTTAACGACTTGAACGCCAAGCATGTTCTGTACACAACTTCCCGTGTTGTAACACGAGCTCACGAGTTTCATTTGAAGGCACCAATAAATGATGTTGAAGCTTTTAAATACACCATATTTCATATGTTCTGGTTGATATTCTATTTTGTAAAAGGTTTTTTCCTCTGTCGTTTTTTTTCTCCAGCAGACCAACCACAGCTGGCTCTCTCCGTCTGGGACGAGGACTTCCCCTCTGACCAGCAGCAGCAGGAACACTGTGATCAGGAGTGGAGCTCCGGTGTGGATCAGGACGACCAGGAGCCTCCGCAGACTGAGAAGAGCCAGGAGGACCCCCCCAGCAGCCAGGAGGAAGAGGAGGAGGACACCATCAGGTTCATCTTCACGCCTCCGTACGTGAAGAACGAGCTCGACCAGCCTCAGTCCGATTGTCTGAGCACTACAGGACAAGGAGATCCTCTGCCGAGCACTTCAGCTGAGCTGGACCAGACGAAGGCGGAGGATGATGACGGAGCATCCACCAGCTGTTCTGCACCCGAACACGACGACAGCGGCGAAGAGTGGAGGGGCAGCGTGGGATCTCAGAGCGACGACGACGACAGCGACTGCCAGTGGAAGAAGAGGAAGGGGCCTCGTCTACCGATGAACCAAAAGAACAAAAAAGCCAAATCACGAATCCGCTGTAAAGTCTGCGAGAAAGCCTTTCACGCCAACGTCTCTTTGGTGAATCACATGGAGATTCACCCGAAGGACATGTGCGGCGTGTGCGGGGAACGTTTCGATACCGAGGAGAGCTTTCAAGTTCACCTGAAGACGCACGTGAAAGCCGAAATCTGCGGCGTTTGCGGGAAATGTTTCGGGGCCTCGAGCTCTTTGGAGACGCACATGAGGGTCCACACGGGAGAGAAGCCGTTCAACTGCAGCGAATGTGGAAAATCCTTCAACTGTCGCCACAACATGATGCGACACATCAGGATACACACGGGGGAGAAGCCGTATCCTTGCACCGTCTGCGGCAAATGCTTCAACGACTACTCCACGATGAAACGCCACCTTCACGTGCACCAGAAGAACCACGACCCGAATAACACATCTGCAAACGAAAATGGCAACGACGTGGAGAAGAACATGAAGACATCATCGTCATCATCATCGCCAAAAAAGCAGCAGACTCGGACCATATGTGAAGTGTGCGGGAAAATGTTTCACTCCATGGTTTCTCTGGTGAACCACGCGAAAAGTCACGCCACGGACCTCTGCGGCGTGTGCGGGACGCATTTTGACTCCGAGGAAAACTTAAAACTTCACCTGAAAACTCACAAGAACGGGAAGGTGTGCGAAGTGTGCGGGAAGTGTTTTGACAGTCACGGAAACCTGGAGATGCACATGAGGGTCCACACGGGCGAGAAGCCGTTTCTCTGCAGCGAGTGCGGCAAATGCTTCAACTGCCGACACAACATGATGCGACACATCAGGACCCACACGGGGGAGAAACCCTACCTTTGCAACACCTGCGGGCGCTGTTTCAGCGACCACTCCACGCTGAAACAGCACAGCAGCACGCACACTGGAGAGAAACCGCACCGCTGTGAGATCTGCGGTAAAGGCTTCCACCGAAAGACATACGTGAGGCTTCATATGAAGAGCCACGCCACTGAAAAGTGACTGCTCTGTGAAGATGGTGGCGTGTAAATAAATGAGAAGATTCTTCAGTTTAATGTGCCGATATCACCTTTTTTACTTACTTACTGCAAATTCATGCATGAACTGATCATGCATCATTGGCTGTCATCTTATAGGATACATTTTTTTAAGCTGCCCTAATCAATTTTTTTTTATTAAAGGGACTGTTTGTAACTTTTTACAGGTATAAATCTACCGGGTCGGTGTCCCATGCGCGCACGCATATGCGCACTCGCATGTGGCTACGCTGTTCAGACCGCTCCTCTGCCTGCTTGTCTTCACTCCCACAACGCACGTGTTCTTGCTCCACCTCACGTTCATGCGCGCACACTCCACACTGCAGAAGAGTTAGTTTAGCTCTGAGAATATCTAGTGAATGTACAGTGGACGTTTGTGCAGAAATAACTGCTGCAGCTCCTCCAGTCCAACAGAGGTTTCCCGTGTCTTGTGAAGTGACGGGGCTCTGCAGCGAGAAACGTTATCATCTCTGACCGGCAGCCGGTGTCTCCCTGTTCACTCCAACCCGCTGTCGGAGGCAATAACGTTTCTCTTCCTGCTTCAGCCCCGGAGGCTGAGGCAGCGGGGCTGAAGCAGGAAAAGCCAACACTAGGATCAGCAGTGATTCATGGAGAGACCTTCGTCTGGTCAGCTAACATTACTGCCAAGCAGGTGAAATATAGAGTGATATTGTGCTTTTAGCTGACGTGTGTCGCCTCACTGTTTTGAGCGATGCTCGTTCATGTCTATTTAGAGCGAGCAAGCGCGAACCCGACGCTGACTTTCGTTGACTTAACGGCCCCCGGTGTCGCTGTTAACAAGCATTTCTGAGAGTTACAAGTAGTCCCTTTAACTATGGAGGAAATAATTATCTGTAATATAAGAAACGTGACAAATTATCACCAGACTCGACAGTTCGCTGCCCTAAGGTTGGAAAATAAAAACAACGCAGGTTTAAAGATGTAATAATAGGTTTTTTTTGGCCACATGGGGGCAGCAGAATAAGCTATAAACACAACTAATAATCACCTTATTATTAAGTCTATATGGCAAATGTGTTAGCAATTAGCTGCTCGTTAACACATTATAATTAGGGCAGTCAAAGTTAAGAAATTTGTTTTAATACCACTAATTTCTTTAACGCAACTTGCGATTTTTAATTAACTTCTTAAAAATCCGATGGGCCGTCATGCCCGGCCGCTAATCAATCTTTCGGAGTTTGTAGCTTTAAAGAATGAAGATACTGGCATAATGTGAAACTAGAAAAACCTAAGGAATCCACTGGTACCAACCATGATACACTAGCTTGTCACGAAGAAGGTTAAATAACACTCCAAACTTTTCATGGCCCATTTTCTCGTTTCATAATTTCACTCAGATTTTGTGCTGCATATATATTTCATATTTTCATCTGAAACATGTTTTACTGTCAGTTTTTACCAACTGTATTCTGTTCTTTTACATTCCCTTGTGATGACAGAGTTTCCAGACTAGAGCTGCAACTAACGATTATTTTCATTATCGATTAATCTGCCGACTATTTTCTAGATTAATCGATTAATCGCTTGGTCCATAAAATGTCCATCTCAGTGTGATGTCTTTAAATGTCTTGTTTTGTCTAAAACCCAAAGATATTCAGTTTAATATTATAAATCATAAACAGAGAAAAACTGCATTTTATGACATTTTTTTGCATGAAAAATGACCTTAACGATTATCAAAATAGTTGGCGGTTAATTTTCTGTCAATCAGTTAGTCGACTAATCATTGCAGCTCTAATCCACACAGACACTTTCTTAAATTAAATATGTTCTAAAAGTGTAACACTCCATGTGCTGTATTCTCACTGTTACTGTTTACTGCAGCAACAATGAAACTCCCTTAAACATGACTACTAAATGACATCATTTGAAGTGTAGTACAACACACACAAACAATCACTCCGATGTTTTGCGTTGTTTAAATGCAGTGCAGTCACAACGTGCCTATGACAGATGTAAAGGATTTAAATGGTAACAGATGTGTTTTTATCTTCTCATGAATGACATTCATCAGATAAAGATGCCACGACTTTATAGAATTATCTGCGGTGTTCAGCCGTCTGCAGCGCTGTGAGACTCTGACATCGTGTCGACATCCAGTTTGTTTCAATAAACCTTCACTTTATGACTAATTATTCTTGAGTCCACTTTGTGTTGAAGAAAAGAGGAACTGAGTCACTAATCCAACCCATAACAAGGATTTTTTTTATTCCAGTCATCAGTTAATGCAGTGGAGCTCACACTGTGTGTGATCAACCGTTTACTCTTCTGCTGACGTCATATTAACGTGTTCAGGCATCCCTGAAGTAAAGTCTTGTGTGTGTCTGTCTGTCTCTCTCTCTGTGTGTGTGTGTGTGTGTGTGTGCGTGTGTGTGTGTGTGTGTGTGTGTAACTTAAAGGCAAAGTGTGTATGATCTGGCGGCATCTAGCGGTGAGGTTGCAGATTACAGCCAACTGAAACTTCTCCTGTGTGTCAAGAATTTAGAAGAACTACGGCAGACGACGTAAAACTATGATTGTCTCTCTCTAGAGCCATAATTGGTTTGTCCGTTCTGGGCTACTGTAGAAACATGGTGGCCAGCTCCATGAAGAGGACCTGCTCCCTATATAGATATAAACGGCTCATTCTAAGGTAACAAAAACACAACCATTCTTATTTTCAGGTGATTATACACTAACGAAAAACATACTTATTAATATTATATTCCATTTATGCCAATAGATCCCCCTAAATGTTACACACTGTTCCTTTAAATACGGAAATTATGTGACAAATAAGTGAACGTTGACTTCTGGTTTTACACGAGACACAAACAGCAGTCTCCTGAGTCAAAGTCCGGTGTTTTTAGACCCACCCGTCCACCCGACCTCCTCTCTATGTGGACTTTGTCACTCTATATTATGTATAGATATATATAGAGAGATATAGCTAGGAACATTGTATGATAACATCCTGATTATATAAGTAGCTACTGATTTCTTAGCAAAAATGAATGTGACTTTCAGTCTGACTTTAAACACATTGGAAAGTTGTGTTACTCACAAAACATGCAGGAACTGATGCCAATACCGCACAAGAAATCAAGCTGGAAAATCTGTCCCAAGTCTAGTCATAGTGAGGCAGTTTATATAAGATCAATCATTCCCTGAGTGTCCAGGTGTTGTATTTCATTTTCAGTAAAATTATTTGAGCCTAAAAATGAGCTGTTTGCAACATGTGCTGAATTTCTCTCTTTCTCTTTTTTTTAGTTCATTCCATTTAGACGACACCTCAGGCTGAAGAAACTAAATTAGAACGAGACTTTGTTTAGAGCAAAATAACTTGTTGTCACAGCTATATTTTTTTGTCCTCATTTTTCACTATCTCCAATCTCCACAACGGATGTGGTGAGTGTAATGTAAGCATGACCCAGAGAGTCCCAGTGGCCACATTTGTGGGAAAAACACCAGGTTCAACTATGCAAACGACGACAAGCTGTTTCGTTTTCATGGAAATGAAAAGCACAAGAACAATGAAAACCATAATGGTATGACACATATGGTATGAATGTGGCTCTGAAGGGCGTTCCCAGTTACCAAACCTGTCTTATCTTGATAGTACCATCTTTGATTAATTGTTTCCACTGTTATGTAGCTACATCTGCTCCTGTACATGAGCTTCTGGGCAAAATCTTTATTTGTCTTCTTTTTCTGCAGCAGTAAAAACATTCATCTGTGACCGAATAGAGAAACTGGAAACTCCCATAACTTCCGCGCTCACATCTGCAGATAAGGCTCTAAAGTCCCTGATCATCAGTGCGCTGCTGGCTGGCATGACAGAAACCCAACACCACGGCTGTGTTGACCACACCCACATATTACTGTAAAAGAAAGTCATCAAACGATGCAAGAGGAGAAACGAAACTGAAAGATGAACGCACGTTTTCTCCCAAACCTAGCTGTCCTTATATAAAGCAGAGTGAACTCACATCCTGCATTCTTGGAAGAACGTAAGGAGAGGTGAGTGAACACACACTTTGTTTTTTCATGCATCTTTACAGTAAATATCATCAATATGAGGAGATGAAGTTACATAGTGTGATGGAAGAGGCCTAAACGAATGCTCCTTTTAATGTGAACTGTGTTTAATCCCAGTGAGAAGCTGCAACAGCTGTCATTTTATCAGAAGATAAACTATTAAGTTAAAGTGTGCCCTACACTATTATAAATAATGGGAAACACACAGCAGAATTAAAAGTAATCTTTGTTATAGTATTATACTGAAACCATGAGTAAAACCCTCTGGAAGTTAAAGGTGTTTTTGAGAGTTTTTCCTGATCTGAATCGAGGGTCAAAAGACAGAGGGTGTCGTATGCGGTACAGATTGCAAAGTCCCTTGAGGCAAATTTGTGTAGGGCTGTCAATCGATTAAAATATTTAATTGCATGATTGTCCATCGTTAATCGTGATTAATTGCAAATTAATCGCAAATTAATCGCACATTTTTTAATCTGTTCAAAATGTACCTTAAAGGGAGATTTGTCAAGTATTTAATACTCTTATCAACATGGAGAGGACAAATATGCTGCTTTATGCAAATTTATGTAGGCCTATACGTATATTTATTATTGGAAATCAATTAACTACACAAAACAATAACAAATATTGTTCAGAAACCCTCACAGGTACTGCATTTAGCATAAAAAATATGCTCAAATCATAACATGGCAAACTGCAGCCCAACAGGCAACAACAGCTGTCAGTGTGTCAGTGTGCTGACTTGACTATGACTTGCCCCAAAACTGCATGTGATTATCATAAAGTGTGCATGTCTGTAAAGAGGAGACTTGTGGGTACCCATAGAACCCATTTTCATTCACATATCTTGAGGTCAGAGGTCAAGGGACCCCTATGAAAATGGCCATGCCAGTTTTTCCTCGTCAAAATTTAGCCTAAGTTTGGAGCGTTATTTAGCCCCCTTCACGACAAGCTAGTACGACATGGTTGGTACCAATGGATTCTTTAGGTTTTCTAGTGTTATATGATACCAGTATCTTCACTCTAGCTTTAAAACTCAGCCCACTACAACCTTAAAAATGGCAAGTTGCGTTAATGCGTTAAAGAAATCAGTGGCATTAAAACGCCACTGATTTTGACTATTTGCGTTATTTATCTCGTTAACATTGAAAGTCTTAGATTTGTGATATTGTGCTGTATAAATAAAATTGACTTGACTAGACGGTTTAAAGTCTCCACCTGACTATCATGATTTTGGACCCAGTAAACTATCTTATCTTAGTAACAGGAGTCTACAGCCGGGCTGAGCTCTGTGAGGTTGCTGAGACACAGCTGTGCTTTGAGCTAAATGTTAACAAGCTCACTATGACAATGTTATAACTTACTGATGTTTAGCAGGTATAAGCTCTAATGTTTACTACTTTACTCTATACCATGGTAGTTTAGCATGTTAGCAGCTGAAGCTGATGGGGATGTCATTAGTATTGCGTTTTTTTAGTTATTAATTCATCCTAAGGGGATCCATGTGTTTATTAATGTAATGGTAATCCATCCAATAGTTGCTGACATCACCAAAGTGAACCTTTAGAGCTGCTGGTGGCACTAGAACAAATGTCAGGGATCACCAAAGTCAACCTTATGGTGGAGCTAGAGGAGAAGCTGTGCTTGATGCTAACCATAGACTGTATATAAAGATGGACTACGCATCTCCACTTCCTCCAGCTGTACAGAGCTGTAGAGAGCTGTCATCTTGAGATGTTGATGTCATTTGGAGCCAGAGTCTGCGCAGTATAGTGATCAGGTGGTGGAGCCACGGTATCAAGGTCACCCACCCGAGCCAATATCGAGCCGAGCACGGCCGCAGCTTGTCAGCGTGAGAGAATCACAGCTGCCGATCATGACGTCTCACCACCTTTTTATAGCATCAAATAACTTATTAAATCCACCCTGATCAGGACAATGAACACTTGAACATACATCTTTGTGATAAGAAATACTTAAAATGACAGAAACCATCTTTGGGAACATTTTATTTGATGTGTAATTTGACTTATTAGTTTGGCCCATGTCCCATCTGCTAACATGGAGGACTTATGACGTATACTGCAGCCAGCCACCAGGGGGCGATCCAGATGTTTTGGCTTCATTTTTGGGGAGCTGACATGTCGTCCATATGTAGTATGCTGCGCAGTATGTTAGTATGTGGTTTAGAACAGAACCCCAGTCTTTGTGCTAAGCTAGGCTAAACACGCCCAGAGCTTAAAATGTGTTGAATCATTTCTTTATGTTCTGGACTTTTTCCTGTGTTGTTTTATTTTGCATTGATGGTAAGTTCCTTGAATCCTTCTGAAGTCTTTACACTAATGATCCTCTTTCCTACAGTGATACGGGCACCAACATGCAGTACGAGTGGGCTGAAGATGACTTTGATGTGCCCGATGGGGTGGTTCCACTGGGCCTCTCGGCGCCAAGTGATAATAGAAAGTACGTCATGTACCATGGCACCACCAAGGAGAGTGCTAACTTAATCCTGGCCAAGGGTTTTCGCCAGTCTCCAGGCGGGATGCTCGGCCGCGGCGTCTACCTCAGCAGAGACCTGAAGAAAGCTAGCCGCTATCCTATCGGTCACCCTGAGTCTGACAAGGTCGTCATTAAGGTTAAGGTCAACGTGGGGAAAGTGATCGCCATCAACCATCAATACCACCCATATCGGGAGACCTGGCATGACTACGGCTACGACACTGCCTGGGTGCCACCCAACTGTGGAATGGTGAAGAGCGGTTTGGAGGAGGATTGTGTCTGGGATCCCGAACGAATCAATATCCTTAACATCATCAACCCACGTCCAGTCAAACCCTCCAGTGGATATGGTGCACGCGGCTACAAGTGAGCTCTACGAGCTCTTACCAATTTATTTTTCTATGCTCAAATGTATTTTTATATATTTGGATAAAAAGTAAATGACGTTTGTATTTTGTCACTGTGTCATTGCAAACTGGAAAATAAATGGGTCGTGTTAATTCTAAGCTGTGGTCTGGTTATGTTGAAAGACTCCTGACTGCCTCTTCTATGCATCCTGTAATTGATATTAATCATTCAAGGAATAGTTCAACATTTTGCAGTCATTTCCTTCAGCTAAGAAATAGTCCAGCACATAACCTCCAGTAAAACCACAATGTGTTGTTTTTACACAGTGGTGGAAAGTAACTAAATACATTTACTACTAGTAGTAAGTACTGTACTTAAGGACATTTGAGGCACTTTTACTGAACTTTAGTATTTTCATTTAATGACACTTTTTACTTCAACTCCTAAAATCACTGATAACTGTGCTGCTGCTGCTGCTGGCAGGACTGAAAACACCACATGTGATAACCACCCCCAAATATGTAATCATGTCTGACTGTAAACAAAGCCATTAAACAAAAAAAGAGAAACGAAAGCTAAAGATGAACGCCCATTTATGGGACTTCCTCCGGAAACTTGAAGGTCTTTATATAAAGCAGAGTGAACTCGTAACCTGCCATGTTGGAGGAACATAGAGAGAGGTATGTGAAAACACATTTTGTTTTAACCTAAAATGGTTAAAACAACCATGATGAACTCTCTATCAGTAACAAGGAACAAACAAGACATTGGCAATTTTACACTATTCATTTAATACACCATCAGGAGCCTCAGTAGCGGTGGAAGATCCATACGCAGCCACAACAGCCTGGCACCTCCTTCTCATGCTGGTCACCAACCTGGTCACACGTTGCTGTGGGATGGCGTTCCATTCCTTAACCAGGATGCAACTTGGTTTTGTGGAACACCAGCTTCAACTTGCCTTATCGCGCGGGCCTTATCCAGATTAGACCAACGTGGCATGCTGATGCTTGCCTTGGCAAAATTCTCTGCAAATGCTAAACAGTATATTGTCCTGTTGGTATTGACTCTTGTTTTGAGCTACGGGTGCTGCCAATCAGGTCTGGCCTGTTGGGTGCTGCGCGCTACTAAAGTGATCATTTGGTGTCTGCTATAAGCATCGGCATGCCACGTTGATGTGTTACTCACAAAACATGCAGGAACTGATGCCAATACAGCACAAGAGATCAAGCTGGAAAATCTGTCCCAAGTCTAGTCATAGTGAGGCAGTTTATTTAAGATCAGGTGTTGTATTTCATTTTCATTTCAGTAAAATTATCTGAGCCTAAAAATGAGCTGTTTGGAACATGTGCTGAATGGCGACACGTCAGGCTGAAGAAACTAAATTAGAACGTGACTTTGTTTAGAGCAAAATAACTTGTTCATTTCATGCTCATTCTTTGTGTTTGTTTCAGGGTGAGTCACAGCCGATTAACAGCCGTGTTTTTTTGTCCTCATTTTTCACTATCTCCAATCTCCACAACGGAGGTGGTGAGTGTAATGTAAGCATGACCCAGAGAGTCGCAGTGGCCACATTTGTGGGAAATACACCAGGTTCAACTATGCAATAAGTTACAAGCTTACTGAAATGAAGAGCACAAGAACAATGAAACCCATAATGGTATGACACATATGGTATGAATGTGGCTCTGAAGGGCGTTCCCAGTTATCAAACCTGTCTTATCTTGATAGTACCATCTTTGATTAATTGTTTCCACTGTTATGTAGCTACATCTGCTCCTGTACATGAGCTTCTGGGCAAAATCTTTATTTGTCTTCTTTTTCTGCAGCAGTAAAAACATTCATCTGTGACCGAATAGAGAAACTGGAAACTCACATAACTTCAGGCTCACATCTGCAGATTAGGCTCTAAAGTCCCTGATCATCAGTGCGCTGCTGGCTGGCATGACAGAAACCCAACACCACAGCTGTGTTGACCACACCCACATATTACTGTAAAAAAAAGTCATCAAACGATGCAAGAGGAGAAACGAAACTGAAAGGTGAACACACCTTTTCTCCCAAACCTAGCTGTCCTTATATAAAGCAGAGTGAACTCACATCCTGCATTCTTGGAAGAACGTAAGGAGAGGTGAGTGAACACACACTTTGTTTTTTCATGCATCTTTACAGTAAATATCATCAATATGAGGAGATGAAGTTACATAGTGTTCTGGAAGAGGCCTAAACGAATGCTCCTTTTAATGTGAACTGTGTTTAATCCCAGTGAGAAGCTGCAACAGCTGTCATTTTATCAGAACATAAGCTATTAAGTTAAAGTGTGCCCAACACTATTATAAATAATGGGAAACACACAGCAGAATTAAAAGTAATCTTTGGCATGTGATAGTATTATACTAAAACCATGAGTAAAACCCTCTGGAAGTTAAAGGTGTTTTTGAGAGTTTTTCCTGATCTGAATCGAGGGTCAAAAGACAGAGGGTGTCGTATGCGGTACAGATTGTAAAGTCCCTTGAGGCAAATTTGTGTAGGGCTGTCAATCGATTAAAATATTTAATCGCATGATTGTCCATCGTTAATCGTGATTAATCGCACTTTTCTTAATCTGTTCAAAATGTACCTTAAAGGGAGATTTGTCAAGTATTTAATACTCTTATCAACATGGAGAGGACAAATATGCTGATTTATGCAAATGTATGGATATATTTATTACTGGAAATCAATTAACAACACAAAACAATGACAAATATTGTCCAGAGACCCTCACAGGTACTGCATTTAGCATAAAAAATATGCTCAAATCAAAACATGGCAAACTGCAGCCCAACAGACAACAACAGCTGCCAGTGTGTCAGTGTGCTGACTTAACTACGACTTGCCCAAAACTGCATGTGATTATCATAAAGTGGGCATGTCTGTAAAGGGGAGACTCGTGGGTACCCATAGAACCCATTTTCATTCACATATCTTGAGGTCAGAGGTCAAGGGACACCTCGCCAAAATGTAGCGTAAGTTTGGAGCGTTATTTAGCCTCTATACCAATATCTTCACTCTAGCTTTAAAACTGAGCCCACTACAACCTTAAAAATGGCAAGTTACGTTAATGCGTTAAAGAAATCAGTGGCATTAAAACGCCATTGATTTTGACTATTTGCGTTATTTATCTCGTTAACATTGAAAGTCTTAGATTTGTGATATTGTGCTGTATAAATAAAATTGACTTGACTAGACGGTTTAAAGTCTCCACCTGACTATCATGATTTTGGACCCAGTAAACTATCTTATCTTAGTAACAGGAGTCTACAGCCGGGCTGAGCTCTGTGAGGTTGCTGAGACACAGCTGTGCTTTGAGCTAAATGTTAACAAGCTCACTATGACAATGTTATAGCTTGTTACATGACTTGACATGTTAGCAGCTGAAGCTGATGGGGATGTCATTAGTATTGCGTTTTTTTAGTTATTAATTCATCCTGAGGCGATCCATGTGTTTATTAATGTAATGGTAATCCATCCAATAGTTGTTGACATCACTAAAGTGAACCTTTAGAGCTGCTGGTGGCACTAGAACAAAGGGATCACCAAAGTCAACCTTATGGTGGCACTAGAGGAGAAGCAGTGCTTGATGCTAACCATAGACTGTATATAAAGATGGACGACACGTCTCCACTTCCTCCAGCTGTACAGAGCTGGAGGGAGCTGTCATCTTGAGATTTTGATGTCATTTGGAGCCAGAGTCTGCGCAGTATAGTGATCAGGTGGTGGAGCCACGGTATCAAGGTCACCCGCCCGAGCCAATATCGATCCGAGCACGGCCGCAGCTTGTCAGCGTGAGAGAATCACAGCTGCCGATCATGACGTCTCACCCCCTTTTTATAGCATCAAATAACTTATTAAATCCACCCTGATCAGGACAATGAACACTTGAACATACATCATTGTGATAAGAACTACTTAAAATGACAGAAATGATCTTTGGGAACATTTTATTTGATGTGTAATTTGACATTTTAGTTTGGCCCATGTCCCATCCGCTAACATGGAGGACTTATGTCGATACTGCAGCCAGCCACCAGGGGGCGATCCAGATGTTTTGGCTTCATTTTTGGGGAGCTGTCATGTCGTCCATATGTAGTATGCTGCGCAGTATGTTAGTGTGTGGTTTAGAACAGAACCCCAGTCTTTGTGCTAAGCTACGCTAAACACACCCAGAGCTTAAAATGTGTTGAATCATTTCTTTATGTTCTGGACTTTTTCCTGTGTTGTTTTATTTTGCATTGATGGTAAGTTTCTTGAATCCTTCTGAAGTCTTTACACTAATGATCCTCTTTCCTACAGTGATACTGAGACCAAAATGCAGTACGTGTGGGCTGAAGATGACTTTGTTCTGCCCTATGGGGTGTTTCCACTGGGCGTCTATGCGCCATGTGATGATAGAAACTACGTCATGTACCATGGCACCACCAGGGAGAATGCTACATTAATCTTGAAAAACGGTTTTCTTCAGTCTCCAGGCGGGATGCTCGGCCGCGGCGTCTACCTCAGCAGAGACCTGCAGAAAGCTAGCCGTTATCCTCTCCATCACCCTGAGTATGACAAGGTCGTCATTACGGTTGGGGTCAACGTCGGGAAAGTGATCGCTATCAACCATCAAAAACACCCATATCGGGAGACCTGGCATTACTACGGCTACGACACCGCCTGGGTGCCACCCAACTGTGGAATGGTGAAAAGTGGTTTGGAGGAGGATTGTGTCTGGGATCCCAATCGGATCCAGATCCTTAACACCATCAACCCACGTCCAGTCCAAGGTGGATATTGTGCATGGTGCTACATGTGAGCTCTACGAGCTGTCACCAATTTATTTTTCTATGCTCAAATGTATTTTTATATATTTGGATAAAAGGTCAATGACATTTGCATTTTGTCACTGTGTCATTGTAACCTAGAAAATAAATGGGTCATGTTAAATCTGAGTTGTTGTCTGGTTATGTTGATAGCAGAGTTTGATGATGAGTATATTCTCATTTTGAGATAAACGTTTGCTGCCACCCTCTGAGACCTGCAGCGATCCCAAACAACTTTACTGTCTTTCAGAGATTATAGCAAGCTAGAGTGGAACAAAAGAAGCACCCGTGGCAGCAATTGCAATCTCGTCCACCCTTATATAAGAGGTGATACAGGCTGTCTCCCTCCGTCTTGTGACTCCTGGCTGCCTCTTCTATGCATCCTGTAATTGAGATTAATCATTCAAGGAATAGTTTAACATTTTGCAGTCATTTCCTTCAGCTAAGAAATAGTCCAGCACATAACCTCCAGTAAAACCACAATGTGTCGTTTTTATACAGTGGTGGAAAGTAACTAAATACATTTACTACTAGTAGTAAGTACTAGTAAAAAAAAAACGTGCATTTTTACAGTAAATATCATCAATACTTACATACGAGGAGATGAAGTTAGTCTGATGGAAAGTGTGCTCCTAAACCTTCAGTGGAATATGTTGATGACTCAGCTGTGAACTTCCTGACTGATAAAAGCTCGTGGATCCTGGTGTTCGGAGGCTTAAAGGAATGTTCCTTTTGAACTGTGTTTAATCGCAGAGAGAAGCTGCAGCTAAACTGAGATTTTCTCAGAAGCTAAGCTATTAAAGTGTGACATACATTATTAAAAATAATGGGGAACAACATCTTAATTACATCTATTTAACAGAACTATCTAACAGTAATTGTTATACTGCCATGGAATAGTATTATTGTAAAACTACTCTGGAAAGGTCACCAAAGCCTCCACTTCAAAGGACTATCATGACTTTTGGATGTAGTTAAAGAGGACCTATTATGCTTTTGTGCTGTTTCCCTTTCCTTCAGTGTGTTATATAGTTTTATGTGCATGTAAAAGGTCTGCAAAGTTACAAAGCCCAAAGTCCACACCAAAGGAAGTTCCTCCCGCCCACAGAAACACTGCTCCTGAACTACATGAAACGCCTTGCTTGAAGTCCCGCCTTTTCTTCCGTAACGTGGTGATGTCACCAAGTAACACATTTGCATAATACGTGCCTCGTGGCTAGTTTGGCACACCCTCAAACAAAGCTAGTTAGACTGGAGCTGGAGCGTAGTCCAAAGAGTTTGGATCCACAACAGTGGATAACATACTGGACTGTTGTGGCTGTTATTGATATAGTTATTATCATATACAGTATGTTAGTTTGTATTTGCATACAAACAGGACTATAAAAACTACTTTTGTTTTAAATGTCAGCTCATTAGAAACATATGTTCACACCATGTATCCTACTGTGTGTTTTTTTATCTGAATGGTATAGCATCTATTAAGCCTACATATCTATGATCATGTACACTGAGGTGTGTAATACATGTTGTTATGTCCAGGTGGAGCCGTGGGTCCATGGTTAACACTGCTGCCCCACAACAAGCAGGTCCTGGATGAATGAAGATGAGGACTGGATATTGTTAATTACTGTAATGGAAATTCTGTCAATTTCCCTAGATGAGTCCTAATGAACGTTGAAATAAAGATCTCAAAACAGAGGAAATGTCTTTGTTGTATTTTATTCTTGCAAGTGAGGCCCTGGTTATACAGAGTCACACAGAGTCGGCAGAAGAGCGCGCTGAAGGAGGAAGTTACAATGTGATTATATAGAAGGCTACAACAGGGAGTGTGGGAAAAGGAGTTGATTTACACAGATAAGGAGTTGTTTTAACACACAGTGTCCCAGTGAAAGTTATCACTCAGTACTTTTCCACTACATGAGACAAAGAGCACACATTAGACAGAATAGACAGTAACTTTCCACTGTTGCACAAAGACACATTACATTACCCACAGGTATGAATGTTAAATGATTTTACATACATGCATTATTAATTACCACTCACACACACATTTAAAAGTTATGAATCTGCTGTTATATTGATGTTCCTTTTCTTTCCTTCAACAATAACTATTCTAACAGAGATAAAAAAAACAAAAAACAGAATTTAGACACCAAATGTTTTATTTACATGTGAAGTAGTTT
This sequence comes from Sebastes umbrosus, assembly GCF_015220745.1. Taxonomy (NCBI): domain Eukaryota; kingdom Metazoa; phylum Chordata; class Actinopteri; order Perciformes; family Sebastidae; genus Sebastes; species Sebastes umbrosus. Next base: position 14,694,305 of record NC_051282.1, on the reverse strand, counting down.
TGTACCCAAAAGAAGAAAAATTAAATGATTCAAACTTAATGAATGTCCTCACAAGAGTTGCATGATGGGAGAATACTGTTGAACTTGGATACAGAATTTTCCAGTCCAGAAAAGCATCAGTGATCCTCGACGGGTCAACTCGGCTCTAAATATTGAGTTAGTCCCTCTCATCTCCGATCTGCAAACATTTTGATGCTCATCTTCCAGTTTCTTTTATGACTGGTGATTTCTTTCTTTGTGGCAGCAGATTATGAACCTTTCAACGGTTCAAAGGCTGTCCATCTGTGTATGGTGACACAGATTTACCTTTGACAACACACAGCAGAGCGTCATATGTTAGTCTGGACACATACCAGTATGTTGTTGTACTGTTAAACATGAACAATAGGACAATATAGCCAGTATCACCCATGTGATCATGTTGGATATATGTGAAATACATTAAATTTGAAAGTGATGATCATTTTTAATAATCAATAAATCTCATGATTAATTTCTCAATTGTCATCAAATGTCTTGTTTTACCAGTTAATGATCCAAAGCTCAAAGATATTAAAGTAGCAATCCTTAAAGGTCCCATAATGTAAAAGTGAGATTTTCATGTCTTTTAAGCAGTTTTAAGCTACGTCACCACAGCACTTTCCCTGAGCGTTTAATATTGACGCAGATGGGTTAACATTGTAGTTAAAGGACCAGTGTGTAACAATTAGGGGGATATACTGGAAGAAATTAAATATAATATTAAGAAGTATGTTGTCTTTAGTGTATAATCACCTGATAATTAGAACTGTTGTGTTTTCGTTACCTTAGAATGAGCCCTTTATCTACATAGGGAGCGGGTCCTCTTCATGGAGTCCGTTAGTAGCCCAGAACGGACAAACCACACTCTGTTAACTTTTCCTGCTTGGGCCGGAGTCAATAACGTTACTCACTCCCGTCACCGCCGCGCTCTCTCTCTCTCTCTTGCTTCACCACTCACTTCTCTCGTACACTCTACACACTGGCTCTAGAGAGGGCCATTCACGTTTTGCGTCGGCACACTGGACCTTTAATGGAAAGCCCTGTGTGTCTCCATGCCGACAGCTGTGACAAAGCGTCAGTATTTGACGCCCTGGGAATGAGAACGGGCTGCTGGATCACATGCTAGTTGTTTTTGGAGGAATCTGGAAGTTGCTCGACGTTTCCTCCGATCCATATTCTTCATATTTGTTTATTGTTCAAAAAAATGTTAAAAGAGCTTTTTTCCTTTTCTGACACGAGGGTCTAATGAAAGAAGGTATCATGCTTTACAGATTTAAAAGCTCCTTAAGGCAAAGTTGTGATTTGTGATTGCTTTTAACATAATTCTCAGGGTTTTAAAGGTTCTTGAGCTCACTGTAAAATCCCCTTTATTCACCAGAGACTTTACATTTTGCATGTTTGAGCCCATTCATTAAAAATCTTACATTACTATAGAAGCAGTGTTTTGAGTGATTCTTATTAAACCTTTATTCCAAGCTAGATAGGGTTTGCCACTAATCACATTTATAATTAAATCCTGTTGAAGGACAGAAACAAGAGAGGATCCAACCACTTAATGGATCCGTTGTCTTTAATTATTTATTTATTTGATTATTTACTCCTACTCTCCTACATCACCCTGTCTCAGTGCATGTACTGTAGCACATCATTAGTCATGTAATCAGAAAGGAGGTCAGATCAGATTTGTCTCGTTCCTGACAAAAACAGATATGTACATATATACGTATTAGCCTTATAAGGACATGCATGAGTTTTAGAGCTGATGATGCCAAACATATAATTTGTACAGTTTCTTGAATGTGACATTTCTTTGTCCCACATTACAGTAAATTTAAAGTGTCAATCTAAATTTAAATAAATGTCTGTTAAAGTGGCTGTAGGCAGTATATTTTTGGTATCATTGGGGAAAAAATTCATAATAACCTTTCAGCATATTGTAATTCTAGTGTTCTGCACCTCATCATGGCTCTGTTTTCAGGCGTTAAAAAATCTATGACTTTGGCCAATCACAGGTCATTTCAGAGAGAGAGTTCCTATTGTGCGTTCCTATTGGCTGTGCTCCGGCTGGTGAGCGTTGCTTGGTATTTCCTCAACTTGATCTCAACAAGGCTGCCAGGTCACAAACTTTCTCATTTTACAGCTAATCAGTACACTACAAGATGTTTCTGAAAAAATTTGAGGTGAGAAATAGGCATTACAGTAACAGAATATTGATTAATATTTGATCAGCGCTGCCTAGTTTGACCGTTTGATCGGAGTTTGTGAGTGATTGACAGCTGCTCAGAGACGGCAAGCTCCAGCTCGGTTCTGATTGGTTGTTTTCCTCCGGTCTGTGAAATCTTGCAGATGCCATTAGGAGCACCGGAGCACACAGAGACACATTTTTCTTCAGATTACCTGTCTCATGCACTACTGTCAGGATATAGTGACTGTTTTATAAAAATAATTTTTTTTAATCATATTTGCTTCATTTCTACCCACTGCTGCTTTAATTCACAACATAAACCACGTGTTAAGTTTGACCGAAAAGTAATGCCGAGGGATCCGACAAAGCGTCAGTATGTGACGAGTTGGGATGAGAATGTGATGGATCCACATGAGCTCTTCACCATGGAGACCAGAAAGAGGACAAACTACACATAAGACCACAGTTCACAGAGAGGGACACAAAGAGAGAAAAGCTGGAGGACAAAGATCCAAGACGTCTGGAAGAAGAAGGAGAGAGTAAAAAAAAAGAGAGAGAGAGAGGGCAAAGAGTGAAAAGGGGAAGAAATCATGTCTATTTTTAGATGCTCATTCAATTAGATTTCTGGCACTTCTCTGCAATATGCATGAAATCAGACTAATCTGGTGGAAAGTGTATTAGAAAGGAGCAGTGATGAAGCAGAGCAAGATTCATAGAACTGCTGGAGCGTACTGCATCTGTGTGTGTGTGTGTGTGTGTGTGTGTGTGTGTGTGTGTGTGTGTGTGTGTGTGCAGGCGTGTGTAAAGGAAGCTTTGTTTATTGAATCAGTCTTATATCTCATGTCATTGTGTCTCCCATCAGTTGGACCAATGCTGCTGAGTGACTGGCTGCACTGGTTAGGAACCAGATGTGGAAAGAAACTAAGTACATTTACTCAGGTACTGTACTTAAGTACAAATCCTAGGTATTTGTACTTTACTTTCACTACATCTCAAAGGAATAATGTACTTTTTACTCCACTGCATTTATCTGATAGCTTTAGTTACTTCCTGTCCAGTGAAAACCAGGTATCTCCAGATGTGTTGATGTTGAATGTTTGTGATAAACTGAAGGATGAAATGTTCCTTCTCAAATCATAACACGGCAAACTGCAGCCCAACAGGCAACAACAGCTGTCAGTGTGTCAGTGTGCTGACTTGACTATGACTTGCCCCAAACTGTATGTGATTATCATAAAGTGGGCATGTCTGTAAAGGGGAGACTCGTGGGTACCCATAAAACCCATTTTCATTCACAGATCTTGAGGTCAGAGGTCAAGGCACCCCTTTGAAAATGGCCATGACAGTTTTTCCTCGCCAATATTGAATGCAGGTTTGGAGTGTTATTTAGCCTCCTAGTATGACATGATTGGTACCAATGGATTCCTTAGGTTTTCTATGATGAATTATATAAATGTTGCTGTAGATTAATTGCCCACTGTTATGCAGCTAATCTGCCACTGTACATGAGCATCTGGCCAAAATTATAATTGTTCTTTCTTGCAGGAGACCTGGAAACACCAATAACTTCCACGCTCACATCTGCAGGCTCTAAAATCACTGATCACTGTGCTGCCGGCTGGCGGGACAGAAAACGCCACCGCTGTGTTGACCACACCTAAACAAAAGTCATAAAACAGTAATAAACGGGAAACGAAACTGAAGTTGAAAACACATTTGGGGGATTTCCTCAGGAAACTTGAAGGTCTATATATAAAGCAGAGTGAACTCACCGCCTGCACTCTTGGAGGAACGTAGAGAGAGGTATGTGAACTGTAAAAAGTGCATTTTTACAGTAAATATTATCAATACTGCATGTACAAGGAGATGATGTTAGTCTGATGGAAAGTGTGCTCTCAAATCTTCAGTGGAATATGTTGATGACTCAGCTGTGAACTTCCTAAAGGATAAAAGCAGATGTATCCTGGTGTTTAAACGAATGCTCCTTTTGATCGCAGAGAAAAGCTGCAGCAAAACTGAGAATTTGTCAAAAGCTAAGCAAAGTGTGACGTACACTTAAAAGTTTTGTGGGGGAGTTTTTCCTCCTCTGGGTTGAGGATGTATGGACAGTTGCTGTACAGTTTATAAAGCCTCTTGGTATGTGATATTGGTCTGTATAAATACAATGGTCTTGACTTGACTAGACAGTTTGAAGTCTCCTCTTCACCCGACTATCATGACTTTTGGCCCCAATAAAAGCAACACCTGCATTTTTGTCTATATCTTAGAATAACAGGAGTCTACAGTCAGGCTGAGCTCTGTGAGGTTACGGAGACACAGCTGTGCTTTGAGCTAAATGCTAACATGCTCACTAAGACAATGTTAATATGTTTAGCACAGGAGTTCTCAAACTTTTTGGGGTCAGGGACCCCTTACAGAAGATAACCTTTCCCAAGGACCCCCTCTTAATCGAAAGCTGATTAAGCATATGCTTACTACCATTTGTACATTTAGATGCGACTGGAACTATAGAGTGGTGCAGGGATGACGTATTTGTGTAGGCCAGCCGGGAATTTACCATCGCCCTGGGATTTTTCCATTGTTTTTTGGATTATTGCAGAAAATAAACTCTGTGGCAAACAAATGTTTATAATTGAGTAGCTGTTGCTTTTAGAATTGATTTTAAAATATTACTAATTACTTACAAAGCCCTGAGAGGCCTCGCCCCAAGTTATTTAGCAGATCTATTGTTGCCCTATATCCCCTCCCACACTCTGAGATCCTCAGATGCGTCATTCCTTGCTGTGCCAAGGTCCAGATTCATACACAAAGGTGATAGATCCGTTCCAGTCAGGGCACCTAGACTATGGAATGACCTGCCTGAGGAGATCAGGGCTGCAAACTCCATCGCGTCTTTTAAATCACTTTTGAAAACTCACTTTTTAAAAAATTGCTTTTCTGTGATTTTATTAATGTTTTATGACATTTTAGTTGTTTTACCTTTTGGGTTTTTATGTGTTTAGTCATTGGCTTTTAGTACCTTTCGTTATCCTTGTGTTTTAAATGTATTCAGTTTTTATTGTAAAGCACTTTGTAACTGTGTTTTGAAAGGTGCCATATAAATAAAGATTATTATTATTATCATCATTTATAGCTAGGCTAAGCACATCCAGAGCTTAAAATGTGTTGAATCATTTCTTTATTTTCTGGATTTATTCCTGTGTTGTTTTATTTTGCATTGATGTCAAGTTTCTTGAATCCTTCTGAAGTCTTTACACTAATGATCCTCTTTCCTACAGGAATACGGTCACCAACATGCAGTACGAGTGGGCTGAAGATGACTTTGCGCTGCCCTATGGGGTGGTTCCACTTGGCATCTCTGCGCCATGTGATAATAACAACTACGCCATGTACCATGGCACCACCAGGGAGAATGCTACATTAATCCTGAAAAACGGTTTTCTTCAGTCTCCAGGCGGGATGCTCGGCCGCGGCGTCTACCTCAGCAGAGACCTGCAGAAAGCTAGCCGCTATCCTATCGGTCACCCTGAGCATGACAAGGTCGTCATTAAGGTTTGGGTCAACGTCGGGAAAGTGATCATTATCAACCATCAAAACCACCCATATCAGAAGACCTGGCATGACTACGGCTACGACACCGCCTGGGTGCCACCCAACTGTGGAATGGTGAAAAGCGGTTTGGAGGAGCACTGTGTCTGGGGTCCCAATCGAATCAAGATCCTTAAAACCATCAACCCACGTCCAGTCCAAGGTGGAAATAGTGCATGGGGCTCCATGTGAGCTCTACGAGCTGTCACCAATTTATTTTTCTATGCTCAAATGTATTTTTATATATTTGGATAAAAGGTCAATGACATTTGCATTTTGTCACTGTGTCATTGTAACCTGGAAAATAAATGGGTCATGTTAAATCTGAGTTGTTGTCTGGTTATGTTGATAGCAGAGTTTGATGATGAGTATATTCTCATTTTGAGATAAACGTTTGCTGCCACCCTCTGAGACCTGCAGCAATCCCAAACAATTTTACTGTCTTTCAGAGATTAGAGCAAGCTAGAGTGGAACAAAAGAAGCACCCGTGGCAGCAATTGCAATCTCGTCCACCCTTATATAAGAGGTGATACAGGCTGTCTCCCTCCGTCTTGTGACTCCTGGCTGCCTCTTCTATGCATCCTGTAATTGAGATTAATCATTCAAGGAATAGTTCAACATTTTGCAGTCATTTCCTTCAGCTAAGAAATAGTCCAGCACATAACCTCCAGTAAAACCACAATGTGTCGTTTTTATACAGTGGTGGAAAGTAACTAAATACATTTACTACTAGTAGTAAGTACTAGTAAAAAAAAAAATGTGCATTTTTACAGTAAATATCATCAATACTTACATACGAGGAGATGAAGTTAGTCTGATGGAAAGTGTGCTCCTAAACCTTCAGTGGAATATGTTGATGACTCAGCTGTGAACTTCCTGACTGATAAAAGCTTGTGGATCCTGGTGTTCGGAGGCTTAAAGGAATGCTTCTTTTGAACTGTGTTTAATCGCAGAGAGAAGCTGCAGCTAAACTGAGATTTTCTCAGAAGCTAAGCTATTAAAGTGTGACATACATTATTAAAAATAATGGGGAACAACATCTTAATTACATCTATTTAACAGAACTATCTAACAGTAATTGTTATACTGCCATGGAATAGTATTATTGTAAAACTACTCTGGAAAGGTCACCAAAGCCTCCACTTCAAAGGACTATCATGACTTTTGGATGTAGTTAAAGAGGACCTATTATGCTTTTGTGCTGTTTCCCTTTCCTTCAGTGTGTTATATAGTTTTATGTGCATGTAAAAGGTCTGCAAAGTTACAAAGCCCAAAGTCCACACCAAAGGAAGTTCCTCCCGCCCACAGAAACACTGCTCCTGAACTACATGAAACGCCTTGCTTGAAGTCCCGCCTTTTCTTCCGTAACGTGGTGATGTCACCAAGTAACACATTTGCATAATACCTGCCTCGTGGCTAGTTTGGCACACCCTCAAACAAAGCTAGTTAGACTGGAGCTGGAGCGTAGTCCAAAGAGTTTGGATCCACAACAGTGGATAACATACTGGACTGTTGTGGCTGTTATTGATATAGTTATTATCATATACAGTATGTTAGTTTGTATTTGCATACAAACAGGACTATAAAAACTACTTTTGTTTTAAATGTCAGCTCATTAGAAACATATGTTCACACCATGTATCCTACTGTATGTTTTTTTATCTGAATGGTATAGCATCTATTAAGCCTACATATCTATGATCATGTACACTGAGGTGTGTAATACATGTTGTTATGTCCAGGTGGAGCCGTGGGTCCATGGTTAACACTGCTGCCCCACAACAAGCAGGTCCTGGAGGAATGAAGATGAGGACTGGATATTGTTAATTACTGTAATGGAAATTCTGTCAATTTCCCTAGATAAGTACAAATGAACGTTGAAATAAAGATCTCAAAACAGAGGAAATGTCTTTGTTGTATTTTATTCTTGCAAGAAGAGGCCCTGGTTATACAGAGTCACACAGAGTCTGCAGAAGAGCGCGCTGAAGGAGGAAGTTACAATGTGATTATATAGAAAGCTACAACGGGGAGTGCGGGAAAAGCAGTTGTTTTACACAGATAAGGAGTTGTTTTAACACACAGTGTCCCAGTGAAAGTTATCACTCAGTACTTTTCCACTACATGAGACAAAGAGCACACATTAGACAGAATAGACAGTAACTTTCCACTGTTGCACAAAGAGACATTTTCTCAATTGTCATCAAATGTCTTGTTTTACCAGTTTAATGATCCAAAGGTTCAAAGATATTGAAGCAGCAATCTTTAAAGATCCCATAATGTAAAAGTGAGATTTTCATGTCTTTTAAGCAGTTTTAAGCTACATCACCACAGCACTTTCCCTGAGCATTTAATATTGACGCTGCAGATGGGTTAACATTGTAGTTAAAGGACCAGTATGTAACAATTAGGGGGATATACTGGCAGAAATTAAATATAATATTAAGAAGTATGTTGTCTTTAGTGTATAATCACCTGATAGCTAGAACTGTTGTGTTTTTGTTAGCTTAGAATGAGCCCTTTATCTACATAGGGAGCGGGTCCTCTTCATGGAGTCCGCTATGTTGCACCGCCGTTTCTACAGTAGCCCAGAAAGGACAAACCAAACAGTGTTAACTGTTCCTGCTTGGGCCTCTTTCTCTCTCTTGCTTCACCACTCACTTCTCTCATACACTCTACACACTGGTTCTACTCCAACTGGCTCTGGAGAGGGCCATTCACATTTTTGCGCTGGCCACTGTAGCTCTCCAAAGCACTTAGCACACGAGAGAGGCTTCAATTGGTTACAATCTCCTCACCTCACCGCAAGATACCGACAGATCCTATGCACTGGACCTTTAATGGAAAGCCCTGTGTGTCTCTACGCCGACAGCCATGACAAAGCGTCGGTATTTGACGCCCTGGGAATGAGAATGGGCTGCTGGATCACATGCTAGTTGTTTTTGGAGGAATCTGGAAGTTGGCTGACGTTCCCTCCGATCCATATTCTTCATATATGTTCATAGTTAAAAAGAAATGTTAAAAGAGCTTTTTTCCTTTTCTGACACGAGGGTCTAATGAAAGAAGGTATCATGCTTTACAGATTTAAAAGCTCCATAAGGCAAAGTTGTGATTTGTGATTGCTTTTAACATAATTCTCAGGGTTTTAACGGTTCTTGAGCTCACTGTAAAATCCCCTTTATTCACCAGAGACTTTACATTTTGCGTGTTTGAGCCCATTCATTAAAAACCCTACATTACTATAGGAGCAGTGTTTTGAGTGATTCTTATTAAACCTTTATTCCAAGCTAGATAGGGTTTGCCACTAATCGCATTTATAATTAAATCCTGTTGAAGGACAGAAACAAGAGAGGATCCAACCACTTAATGGATCCGTTGTCTTTAATTATTTATTTATTTGATTATTTACTCCTACTCTCCTACATCACCCTGTCTCAGTGCATGTAGCACATCATTAGTCATGTAATCAGAAAGGAGGTCAGATCAGATTTGTCTCGTTCCTGACAAAAACAGATATGTACATATATACGTATTAGCCTTATAAGGACATGCATTAGAGCTGATGATGCCAAACATATAATTTGTACAGTTTCTTGAATGTGACATTTCTTTGTCCCACATTACAGTAAATTTAAAGTGTCAATCTAAATTTAAATAAATGTCTGTTAAAGTGGCTGTAGGCGGTATATTTTTGGTATCATTGGGGAAAAAATCCATAATAACCTTTCAGCATATTGTAATTCAAGTGTTCTGAGAGAAAACTAGACTTCTGCACCTCATCATGGCTCTGTTTTCAGGCGTTAAAAAATCTATGACTTTGGCCAATCACAGGTCATTTCAGAGAGAGAGTTCCTATTGTGCGTTCCTATTGGCTGTGCTCCGGCTGGTGAGCGTTGCTTGGTATTTCCTCAACTTGATCTCAACATGGCTGCCAGGTCACAAACTTTCTCATTTTACAGCTAATCAGTACACTACAAGATGTTTCTGAAAAAATTTGAGGTGAGAAATAGGCATTACAGTAACAGAATATTGATTCATATTTGATCACACTGCCTAGTTTGACCGTTTGATTGGAGTTTGTGAGTGATTGACAGCTCCCCAGAGACGGCAAGCTCCAACTCGGCTCTGATTGGTTGTTTTCCTCCGGTCTGTGAAATCTTGCAGATGCCATTAGGAGCACCGGAGCACACAGAGACACATTTTTCTTCAGATTACCTGTCTCATGCACTACTGTCAGGATATAGTGACTGTTTTATAAAAATAACTTTTTATAATCATATTTGCTCCATTTCTACTCACTGCTGCTTTAATTCACAACATTAACCACGTGTTCATTACGAGTTGGGATGAGAATGTGATGGATCCACATGAGCTCTTCACCATGGAGAAAGAGGACAAACTACACATAAGACCACAGTTCACAGAGAGGGACACAAAGAGAGAAAAGCTGGAGGACAAAGATCCAAGACGTCTGGAAGAAGAAGGAGAGAGTAAAAAAAAAGAGAGAGAGAGAGGGCAAAGAGTGAAAAGGGGAAGAAATCATGTCTATTTTTAGATGCTCATTCAATTAGATTTCTGGCACTTCTCTGCAATATGCATGAAATCAGACTAATCTGGTGGAAAGTGTATTAGAAAGGAGCAGTGATGAAGCAGAGCAAGATTCATAGAACTGCTGGAGCGTACTGCATCTGTGTGTGTGTGTGTGTGTGTGTGTGTGTGTGTGTGTGTGTGTGTGTGTGTGTGTGCAGGCGTGTGTAAAGGAAGCTTTGTTTATTGAATCAGTCTTATATCTCATGTCATTGTGTCTCCCATCAGTTGGACCAATGCTGCTGAGTGACTGGCTGCACTGGTTAGGAACCAGATGTGGAAAGAAACTAAGTACATTTACTCAGGTACTGTACTTAAGTACAAATCCTAGGTATTTGTACTTTACTTTCACTACATCTCAAAGGAATAATGTACTTTTTACTCCACTGCATTTATCTGATAGCTTTAGTTACTTCCTGTCCAGTGAAAACCAGGTATCTCCAGATGTGTTGATGTTGAATGTTTGTGATAAACTGAAGGATGAAATGTTCCTTCTCAAATCATAACACGGCAAACTGCAGCCCAACAGGCAACAACAGCTGTCAGTGTGTCAGTGTGCTGACTTGACTATGACTTGCCCCAAACTGCATGTGATTATCATAAAGTGGGCATGTCTGTAAAGGGGAGACTCGTGGGTACCCACAGAACCCATTTTCATTCACAGATCTTGAGGTCAGAGGTCAAGGCACCCCTTTGAAAATGGCCATGACAGTTTTTCCTCGCCAATATTGAATGCAGGTTTGGAGTGTTATTTAGCCTCCTAGTATGACATGATTGGTACCAATGGATTCCTTAGGTTTTCTATGATGAATTATATAAATGTTGCTGTAGATTAATTGCCCACTGTTATGCAGCTAATCTGCCACTGTACATGAGCATCTGGCCCAATCTGGACCAATAACTTCCACGCTCACATCTGCAGGCTCTAAAATCACTGATCACTGTGCTGCCGGCTGGCGGGACAGAAAACGCCACCGCTGTGTTGACCACACCTAAACAAAAGTCATAAAACAGTAATAAACGGGAAACGAAACTGAAAGTTGAAAACACATTTGGGGGATTTCCTCAGGAAACTTGAAGGTCTATATATAAAGCAGAGTGAACTCACCGCCTGCACTCTTGGAGGAACGTAGAGAGAGGTATGTGAACACACACTTAGTTTTTTACCCTAAAAAGTGCATTTTTACAGTACATATTATCAATACTGCATGTACAAGGAGATGATGTTAGTCTGATGGAAAGTGTGCTCTCAAATCTTCAGTGGAATATGTTGATGACTCAGCTGTGAACTTCCTAAAGGATAAAAGCAGATGTATCCTGGTGTTTAAACGAATGCTCCTTTTGATCGCAGAGAAAAGCTGCAGCAAAACTGAGAATTTGTCAAAAGCTAAGCAAAGTGTGACGTACACTTAAAAGTTTTGTGGGGGAGTTTTTCCTCCTCTGGGTTGAGGATGTATGGACAGTTGCTGTACAGTTTATAAAGCCTCTTGGTATGTGATATTGGTCTGTATAAATACATTGGTCTTGACTTGACTAGACGGTTTGAAGTCTCCTCTTCACCCGACTATCATGACTTTTGGCCCCAATAAAAGCAACACCTGCATTTTTGTCTATATCTTAGAATAACAGGAGTCTACAGTCAGGCTGAGCTCTGTGAGGTTACGGAGACACAGCTGTGCTTTGAGCTAAATGCTAACATGCTCACTAAGACAATGTTAATATGTTTAGCACAGGAGTTCTCAAACTTTTTGGGGTCAGGGACCCCTTACAGAAGATAACCTTTCCCAAGGACCCCCTCTTAATCGAAAGCTGATTAAGCATATGCTTACTACCATTTGTACATTTAGATGCGACTGGAACTATAGAGTGGTGCAGGGATGACGTATTTGTGTAGGCCAGCCGGGAATTTACCATCGCCCTGGGATTTTTCCATTGTTTTTTGGATTATTGCAGAAAATAAACTCTGTGGCAAACAAACGTTTATAATAGGCTAGCTGTTGCTTTTAGAATTGATTTTAAAATATTACTAATTACTTACAAAGCCCTGAGAGGCCTCGCCCCAAGTTATTTAGCAGATCTATTGTTGCCCTATATCCCCTCCCACACTCTGAGATCCTCAGATGCGTCATTCCTTGCGGTGCCAAGGTCCAGATTCATACACAAAGGTGAAAGTGACTATGGAATGACCTGCCTGAGGAGATCAGGGCTGCAAACTCTGTCGTGTCTTTTAAATCACTTTTGAAAACTCACTTTTTTTAAATTGCTTTTCTGTGATTTTATTAATGTTTTATGACATTTTAGTTGGTTTACCCTTTGGGTTTTTATGTGTGTAGTCATTGGCTTTTAGTACCTTTCGTTATCCTTGTGTTTTAAATGTATTCAGTTTTTATTGTAAAGCACTTTGTAACTGTGTTTTGAAAGGTGCCATATAAATAAATATTGTTATTATTATCATTATTTATAGCTAGGCTAAACACACCCAGAGCTTAAAATGTGTTGAATCATTTCTTTATTTTCTGGATTTATTCCTGTGTTGTTTTATTTTGCACTGATGTCAATTTTCTTGAATCCTTCTGAAGTCTTTACACTAATGATCCTCTTTCCTACAGGAATACGGTCACCAACATGCAGTACGAGTGGGCTGAAGATGACTTTGATCTGCCTTATGGGGTGGTTCCACTGGGCATCTCTGCGCCAGGTGATAATAGAAACTACATCATGTACCATGGCACCACCAAGAGCAATGCTCAAGTTATCCTGACCAACGGTTTTAGCCAGTCTACAGGCGGGATGCTCGGCCGCGGCGTCTACCTCAGCAGAGACCTGCAGAAAGCTAGCCGCTATCCTATCGGTCACCCTGAGTATGACAAGGTCGTCATTAAGGTTAAGGTCAACGTGGGGAGAGTGATCGCCATCAACCATCAATACCACCCAAAGCAGAAGACCTGGCATGACTACGGCTACGACACCGCCTGGGTGCCACCCAACTGTGGAATGGTGAAAAGCGGTTTGGAGGAGGATTGTGTCTGGGATCCCAATCGAATCAAGATCCTTAAAACCATCAACCCACGTCCAGTCCAAGGTGGAAATAGTGCATGGGGCTACATGTGAGCTCTACGAGCTGTCACCAATTTATTTTTCTATGCTCAAATGTATTTTTATATATTTGGATAAAAGGTCAATGACATTTGCATTTTGTCACTGTGTCATTGTAACCTGGAAAATAAATGGGTCATGTTAAATCTGAGTTGTTGTCTGGTTATGTTGATAGCAGAGTTTGATGATGAGTATATTCTTATTTTGAGATAAACGTTTGCTGCCACCCTCTGAGACCTGCGGCGATCCCAAACAACTTTACTGTCTTTCAGAGATTATAGCAAGCTAGAGTGAAGGTACATATATCATATGAGACTAGAAAGCCTCAGGAATCCATTGGTACCAACCATGTCATACTAGCTTGTTGAGAAGGAGGCTAATTAACACTCCAAACTTATGCTAAATTTTGGCAAGGAAAAACTTTCATGGCCATTTTCAAAGGGGTCCCTTGACCTCTGACCTCAAGATATGTGACTGAAAACGGGTTCTGTGGGTACCCACGAGACTTAATGATAATCACATGTAGTTTTTCGAATGCAGTATAAATGTCTTATTTTCTCCTATTCTAAAATGGTGTGTTTGAATATTTCTGCATACTGGGGTCCCTAAACAGTCTTGAATTACATAAATTGGGTATGACTGTAAAGCTGAGACTCTTGTGTGATGATGTTATTCCCCATAGTAGTCATTTCATTGTAGTGAGACCATTTTTAAAAGTAGACCTCTCTGTATAAAATGAGCTGTGGTGACCTCTAGGATAATCACAGCCTCATGAAACTTTACAGCCACAAACTAAAGACCTAGAGCATTCAGAGGACTGATGGATTTCCTAGGTAGACTGATAATAAGGAGGTTTCTGAGCAGTTTCCAGAACAGAAGTGCTCGTCATCCAATTGCCGAAAAATGCAATTCTTGCATAAATCTCCAAATGTCAGAAGTTTTGAAACCAAATCCCAGCATGGCTTTTTCTTTGGTGTTCCTCAAGGTGTTGGTGTCTTTACGTGGTATTTTGGGGGGATTAGTAATCATTTTTATCAATTCTCGAGTTGTAAAAAATGGTTAAATTTAGCACCAAATCTTTGTAACAAAAGGTATCAACCCCAAAATTGCTGCAACAACTTATGAGACATAATAAAGCATGGGAATGGCCATTATATACTTATATTATCATGCTCTATACACTTTCAGAGTTTTTTTTAATTAATTAATTAATTAATTAATTAATTCATGTTTATTTCAGAGTCATGACTAGAACAACTTGACACACAGTGCTGAGCTGCATCTCAAATTAATCTTCAGGTTCCCAGCTTTCAGAGGATGTACACCACTGCTATGTGACATCTACTGTTGACCTGCTATCTCCCCCTAAAAATGACAAAACTGGTCTATTGTGGGTCTCAGAGGGTTAATAATAATAATGGAGGTGAATGAAATGTTGGTGGTTGCAAAGAGGTAAAACACAAGGACACGATTCAGACAGACGGAGACAAAGAGACAAAAGCTGAGGCTGAGTCTCCTGTAGGACAAAGATCCAGATCCAAGACGTCTGGAAGAAGATGGAGAGAGTAAAAAAAAAAGAGAGAGAGAGTAAAAAGAGAGAGAGAGGGCAAAGAGTGAAAAGGGGAAGAATTCATGCCTATTTTTAGATGTTCATTCAATTAGATTTCTGGCACTTCTCTGCAATATGCATGAAATCAGACTAATCTGGTGGAAAGTGTATTAGAAGGGAGCAGTGATGAAGCAGAGCAAGATTCATAGAACTGCTGGAGCGTACTGCATCTGTGTGTGTGTGTGTGTGTGTGTGTGTGTGTGTGTGTGTGTGCTTTGTTTGTATACGCATACATGCGTGAGTGTGTGCAACACGTAAGACATTTCATCATGAATCATTCTCATAACTAATTTCATTGTATCTCCCATCAATTGTCTCAACACTGCTGAGCGACTGGCTGCACTGGTTAGATACATGTGAAGATTTGCCAAAATTTACAAATGTGAAAAATATGTTAAATATAATTTGCCTAAAAGTCAGAGGTCACTATGTGCACAGTTAAGATGTGGTATATTACCACTACATTTTGAAACAGGAAGATACAGAGGTGTAACTGCAGACAAAGGCTGTGCCAATATTGTTAACTAAATGAGGTTGAAAACTAAATTTATTTTATTTTATTTTGTCCTTTGTATCATGATTTACGACAAATATTATTTTAAAAAAAAGTTCCTGTTCCTGGTTTTAGATTTGATAGGTATGGAGACCGGAGCATTAATTGAATATCTTTTTGAATACAGCCATGACAGTTTTTCCTCGCCAAAATTTAGCATAAGCTAGTATGACATGGTTGGTTCCGATTGATTTCTTAGATTCTGGTTTCATATGATACCAGTATTTTCAGTAGCTTTAAAACGGAGCACGGTACAACCTAAAAATTGCATTAATGCGTTAAAGAAATTAGTGCCGTTAAAACAAATTGGTGTTAACACGTTATTATCACATCAAGTTTGATAGGCCTAATCATTTTAGTATTATTATTATTATTATTATTATTATTATTATTATTAGTAGTAGTAGTAGTTGTTATTATTGTTATTGTTGTTATTAGTATATTATTATTAGGATTATTAGGATTTTTATTATTTTATTATCCATTCATTATTATTATTGTTATTATTACACAGCCCTACAAGAGTACAGAGTATCTTATTATTTGGGCTTTTTTCATTTCTTTTTTTTACAATATTGTTTCTATAAAATGGTGAAAAATAGAAAGAAAATTGAAAATTTCAGAGCCCAAAGTTAATCTTTAAATTGTTTTTTTTTTGGTAATAGTATTAGTGTGCGGTTTATGGAAGATAAAAACGTGCTGCCCAGGCCCCTAGAAATGCTGGCTCTGGCACTGGATGAAGTGACTCTGATGCTTCTCTTCTTCTTCTCTTGTTCACAAACCTGCAGTGACGTTACAATAAGAACCATATAAATACATAGGATTATAGCAATAAAAGCCCAACAAAAAAAATATTGCGTTAACGCATTATTATTGCATTAACTTTGACAGTCCTAATCATTTTATTATTATTATTATTAGTAGTAGCAGTAGTAGTATTTGTGTGCTGTTTATGGAGGATGAAAACATGCTGCCCAGGCCCCTAGAAATACTAGCTCTGGCCCTGGATGAAGTGACTCTGATGCTTCTCTTCTTCTTCTCTGGATCACAAACCTGCAGCGACGTCATTTGCTCTAAAAAAAATGACAAAATAAATGCTTTCACTAAACTGTTGACTCCTTGATGGCCACATGGGGGCCTCTGTGTCCTCTCTTCCTCCTCCTAAACCTCCAAACCTCTCTCCTCATTTCAAGCCTTTGCCAAATCCCCTCCTCCCTCCTCCTCTCTCCTCCTCCTCCTCCTCCTCTCTGCCTGCCAGTAGCTCCTCTCAGGCCGCGTAGGGGAGCATTCACACCCCGCTGTCTGCGTTTAGCGGATGGGGCTCTCAGCAGCTTGAGCCTGGAGGAAGAGGAGGAGGAGGAGAAAGATGATGAACGGTAACCCGTGGTGTGGTGCCCGCAGGCTGCTGGCCCGGCGCTCCAAGTCCGCCCTGCTGGTCGCCGCTCTGGCCGTGCTGCTGGTCCAGACTCTCATCGTGTGGAACTTCAGCAGCCTGGACTCTGCCTCTGCAGGCGGGGACGGAGGCGCCAGGAGCCGGGAGAAGAGAGAGGAGCCGGCAGAGAGGGAGCGACCGAGGAGGGGGCTGCAGAGGAAGGGAGACCCGCCGCCACCGCTGCTCGGGAAGACGGCCAGTCGGCACAAGCTGCAGGCGGTAGGTCTGAATGATCTCTGCTGCAGGGTTTCAGGGTTTAATTAGATTTTTTACACCTGTGTTTGGATTGGAAAATGATGCATTTGTCCCCGAGGGAAAGCATGCATGGTAGCTATAATGAGAAGATGATACTGAGTGTCTGCAGCTGTTGTTTTGGCTTTTTTGCATCAACACATTTTTGGCCCCTTGTATTGAGAGATGTGTCGCTAGGCCAAACTTAATGTAAAAATCTGCCAATTTAAGGCATCGATCATCTAGCCAATAGACCAGGTAAAACAAAACTCTTGCTTTTCTGTACGATTGTAGCTACTGTTCAGTTGACTATAATGACTTTAAAGTGAAGGCTACAAGCAGCATTTTTAACAAATTCAGAATTTAGAATTTAGAATTTAGAATCAATGTGTTTGTTTCACCCAGTTTTCACTTCCCTCCGTAATGTTAGCTATCAGTCAGCATGGGCAGAAGAAATGCTTGTTTTGCTGTAAAGTAAGTGCCTATGTATTGATAATATACATGCCGAATGAAAGAATAACGCCGATAGTGTCCAAAAATTTCTTCATTCGTGTTTGGCATTATACGACTTTTGTTGAAAATCAAGAGCTTATATAATTGCGTGTTTTGTTAACGGAGTTTGGTTTGACATTTCTCGACTCAACAGACTACAGGAGCCTCTGCAGGCGGTAGGTTTGAATGATCTCTGCTGCAAGGTTTAATTAGATTTTATATGCATGCATTGTAGCTATAATGAGAAGATGCTACTGAGTGTCTGCAGCTGTTGTTTTGGCTTTTTTGCATCAACACATTTTTGGCCCCTTGTACTGAGAGATGTGTCTGTAGGCCAAACTTAATGTAAAAATCTGCCAATTTAAGGCATCGATCATCAGCCAATATACCAGGTGAAAGAAAACTCTTTTGCTTTTCCGTACTATTGTAGATACTGTTCATTTGATTATAATAACAATAAATGTCATGACACAAGCAGCATTTAAACACATTTAGAACTTAAATCTAGAAAAAATGTGTTTGTTTCACCCAGTTTTCCCTTCCCTCCGTAGTGCTAGCTATTTACAGTCAGCATGGGCACAATAAATGCTTGTTTGCTGCAAAGTAAATGCCTATTTATTGATAATATACATGCCGAATGAAAGAATAACGCAGATAGTATCTCAAAATGTCTTCATTCGTTTTTGACATTATAAGACTTTGTCGAAAATCAAGATTATATATAATTGCATGTTTTGTTAACGGAGTTTGGTTTGACATTTCTCGACTCAACAGACTACAATAGCCTGTAGAATGGCATTTTCGTAACTTTTCATGTAAAAAAAAAAAGATCAACATATTTTTCATGAATCCCCTTAAAGCAAAATCTTAACAGCCATTTCAGGTTTTTCATATTAAGGTGACTGCAGCATAGACTGGGTAATTGTTGTAAGGGATACAACTGTTAAATGAGAGTGTTCCTAGATTTTTGATTTAGGGGTTTAATTAAAACCCTTCTCTTGGTGATATTAAGGGGCCCTATAGACAGTTAAGGAAACTGGGAAATGATTAAGCCATTTTTATTAATGGAAATAGCTCCCCTCTGATATTATAGCTTGTAAAAAGACAATGGCAATTTAAACATCACGTTGTTTGCCAAGTCAGAGTTAAAAGTCTTCTTTCTTCAGCTTTGCATCCTCTAGGCTACATCACCTGCAAATTTTCTCTGTGTGTGTGTGTGTGTGTGTGTGTGTGTGTGTGTGTGTGTGTGTGTGTGTGTGTGTGTGTGTGTGTGTGTGTGTGTGTGTGTGTGGCTTCCATTCATATCATTTTTAAATACGACAGTACACGAATAGGATCTGAGGGAGATTCCACAGTGTTTTTATGTTCAGAAAACAATGTGTGTGTGTGTGTGTGTTGCTTTACCTGCTGGGATCCAGGTGTTCTCAGGTTGTCAGGACATGAACATACTGTATGCTACTCTGTGTTTGCGTGTGTGTGAGAGCGATGTGGGCTGTATAGCAGGCATCCATTTTTACGTCCTTTCATTACAGTTAACCGGATGCCCTGTGATCTTCCCTATGTCTGTCTGGGTGTGTGTGTGAGAGAGAGCAGTGATATGTCCTGACAGTTATTGGCTTTTAAAACAGTAGAGATGCATGCCAGCACTTTTTATAGTACAGGAGTTTGGGAGGTGAAGAGAGACGGAGGGAGAGAAAACCGGATCAAATGGAACAAAGGTCGATGTGAGAGCTAAATGAGTGATTAGAAAGGTCTGGAGAGAAGACTGAAGTAACTTCAGTTTATTAGTCCGTGAGGGTGTTGGATTGACGAAGACCAGATCTGAATATTGATATTTTGCTCCTATATTCATCTTTTAATTTGACTATTTTTATAACCCCAATCCCTTTTAAAAGTCAGTCAGCAGCTCTGAATTTACCAGGAACTCCTTTTCCTTTCTATTTCCCTCCTTCTTCCTCTTCTATTTCCATAAAGTGTCCAACAGCTTCAGGATAAGTATTTTTTTTTTTCTGTGCTGAAACATTTTAACATCAGTTTTGAGTCCACTTTTGAAACTTGTTCTAGTGGTCCCTATGGCGCTGCAGAGTTGGACAGATTGAACAACATGAAGTTGATATATCTATTTGTTCTCCCCAGTAGTGTAGCTTAGAAGTAAGGCTGTCAGTTGATAAACATGTTTAATCGTGATTTATCACATGATTGTCCAAAGTTAATCACGATTAATTGCATTATCTGTTCAAAATGTACCTTAAAGGGGGATTTGTGAAGTATTTAATTGGGCTGTCAAAGTTAACGCGATAAAGCAAATTTGTTTTAACGCCACTAATTTCTTTAACGCATTAACGCAACTTGTGATTTTTACGTTGTAGCGGGCTCAGTTTTAAAGTTAGAGTGAAGATACTGGCATCATGAAAATAGAAAACCTAATGAATCCATTGGTGGAGGCTGACTACACTCCAAACTTACGCTTCGTTTAGATGAGGAAAAACTGGCATGGCCATTTTCAAAGGGGCCACTTGACCCCTGAACTCAAGATATGTGAATGAAAATGGGTTTGATGGGTACCCACGAGTCTCCCCTTTACAGACATGCCCACTTTATGATAATCACATGCAAATACTTGACAAATCTCCCTTTTAAGGTACATTTTGAATGGATAAAAAATGTGTGATTAATTGGCGATTAAATAATTTAATCGATTGACAGCCCTAGTATTTAATACTCTTATCAACATGGGAGTGGGCAAATATGCAACTTTATGCAAATGTATGTATATATTTATTATTGGAAATCAATTAACAACACAAAACAATGACAAATATTGTTCAGAAACCCTCACAGGTACTGCATTTAGCATGCAAAATATGCTCAAATCATAACATGGCAAACTCAAGCCCAACAGGCAACAACAGCTGTCAGTGTGTCAGTGTGCTGACTTGACTATGACTTGCCCCAAACTGCATGTGATTATCATAAAGTGGGCATGTCTGTAAAGGGGAGGTGCGTGCGTGCGTGCGTGCGTGCGTGTTTGTTTATTGACAGGAAGAAGCATCCTATTTCCAATAAAAGAAAAAGTGTGTGATTAACTTTCAGTGCAGCAGCACAGTACACACATTCACATTACAGATGCATTAAAATACCAGCAGTGTTCAGCTCTCCAGCAACCACACTGCAGGAACGAAGTGTTTACAGGTGTGTGTGTGTGTGTGTGTGTGTGTGTGTGTGTGAGACCATGTGTACTGACTGTTGATGTCCAGTTCAGAATGTTTACAGCAGTCGTGGACGGCGCCGCAGTTGCACAACTCTCACATTCATCACACCTTTGAGGGGTTAAACACACACACACACACACACACACACACACACACACACAAACACAAACACCCCACCACATGTGTATCAGAGCTGGTTCACATCCTAACAGCAAGGTCAGATCAGATTAGAGGGTTTGGATCAGGTTTCTCTGATGGGATTTATACTTTCTAATCTAGTTTAGATTGTTTGATAATCCCTAAATACTGTGCGCGTGCGTGCGTGTGTGTGTGCTCTTGTACTTCTGTATCTGTGAGGACCATTTTAAGACTTTGACAGTGAGAACATTTTTGGAAAGAGTGGACATTTAGTGAGGGATGGGATTATGTAGCTGTGATGATCGTACAGGTTTTTAGAAGAAGATACACAGGGTGGGAGGGGGGAGGTGGACAAGGCTTATATGTGTATCTTTCACTCTTTAAACTAAGTCACCATAACTCTTTCTCTGAGCGTTAACTGTTGCTGCGAATGGGTTTACACTGTAGTTAATGGAAAGCCTGGTGCGTCTCATAGCGCCGCGAAAGGGTGCCCTGTTTGGCGGTATTGAACACCGACAGCCGTGACAAAACGTCGGTATTTGACGCCATGGGAAGTTGGCTCCCTTTCCTATGTCACATGCAGGCTCATTAGAATATACCACCCACCGCTTGAGAACTACCTTTGCAAAGGTGCACCATATTTTTCTTGCAAGCCAATCAGAGCAGACTGAGCTAAAGGCATTTTTTGTTTTTTTAACATTACAGCATGTAAACATGTTGTAGTAGAAACCCCAAATACAAATATGAACCTGGAAATGAGCATGATGATATTTCTCCTTTAATGATTTTTCAGTTTGGTTGATTGTGTCAAAGTTTTTAGAAAAAAATGTATTTTACTGGACAGAGTAAACTATCGTTCTGGCACCAGTTATTCACCACTAATCATATTATTTTGTGACATATACTTGCGTGTTTCCTCAGGTTTATCATATTAATTTATGATTTATTATTTTGCCTGTTTCAGAGTGCTTCCAGTCAGAGCTGCAGGGTGTCTCAGAGGTTTCCCTCTGCAGCAGCACACATCATGCTGGCATGTCTCTCTCTCTTTATTGGCGATTAAGCACAACCCACTGTTAAAACCAGAAAGCTGTTTTTTTTTCTATTTTCTTTGAGATAATTCTCACTAAATGTGGCATAGATAGACGTCAATCCCTGCTTTAATCCCGGGGCTACTGCAGCCAGGTTTCACAGCACTGCCCTGTCCCTCTTAATAGTCCATTTAGCTTACTTTCTGCCCATCTGGCTCTGTTTTTCCTTTTGTCTCGCCAGCTTTTATTTTTGCATTTTTGTTTAGACTGACTTCCATTCATTTCCGCCGTGAGATGACTGTTTTCTGTGATCCTCATTAGATTCTCAATTATTGTTTTCTTCCTTCATCTTTTGGATGAAGAGAGAGACGAAGGAGAAAATGACCATAACATACAATTATGGGTTTGAAGATGTGAAGACACGAAAATACAAAAGAAACTGCCATTTCATCTGTACTCATCGTTTACTCATGTTCAGTTCTGTTCATTAGTAAAATCATATTTATTTGAACCTGCCGTATGAGTGACGGATAAAAGACAACTTCTGTTTTTTAAATATTTAAAGTCATCAGTATGTTGTTGTGGTTTTCTTCACACACCTTTGTATTGTGGGGTGTAATGAACATCGCCGTGTTTAGGACACTAACATGAATGGAGACTCTAAGTTGTTGATATTCAAAGCTGCAGTGATTAGTTGAATAATCAAGTCGATAATCGATGAATTGTTTCAGTCATTTTCTGGTGTCAAATGTGAGGATTTCTCTGATGTACATCACTGGAAATTTCAAGAAAATTAGCAAAATAAAATGCAAATTGAAACAAGTTCCACAGAAAAATAAAACATAGGCAAAATAGAAATAAAATAAAATTCTTTAATGTCTGTGTTTTGTTTTTCATCACTACTGATAGGAAAGTCATGTGGAAAATAATGATGGAAATATTGTTTGTTTCATGTATTAATGTGAGGAAGGTCACCGTCTCCTCATCTCTCCACACACCCAGTCTCAGGGGAAGACGTATAAATAGCACGATATTACAAGAACATTCCGCGGGTCATGAGGACACATTTTAGCCCGTTTGCGTGTCATTTGTGCGGCACGCAACAAAACTATGGTAACGTCCACAGTTATGTTTAGGCAACAAAACCACTGAGTTAGGTTTAGGGAAAAACATCATGGTTGGGCTGGGGAAACAACGTAGCGTAAGTATGGAAAACACCTCACAAACATCACTAAAAAACACGCCATGACAAACTTACAAAAGGAAACAGCGATCTGTTGTAAGTCCTGTGTTTTTGAGACCCATCTACCTCCCCTCCCTCCACCTTCAGCAGGCTCTCTCACTTTTTATTCTACGTCACTAAGCGTAGTATATTCACATGGTTGCGTTTACATTGGACTCAGTTCAGACTAGGGCTGTCACCATTGGCAAGCCAACTGCAGGGGATGGCAAGCAACCGCCACAACCGCTATGTTCACCTTTTTTCTTTTTTGAATTCTTTGCAATGGAAGCGCCGCGTATTTACGTTATGCTACAAACAGCAGCAATACTACGAGACGCTGAGCGTCTATTCTGTGTTGAGTGCTGCACGTTTTTTTTCTGGTCGCCAAGAATTGGAAAAAGGTCAACTTTGGGTAAAATGCTGCGCTTATCACTGTCACTTTTTTTACCCAGTCATCTAATCACAATGGAGAAGGGTAATAGTGCTGAACAACAACAACAACAATGGAGGAGAAATTTATACATATAGACCGGCAGGTCCGTCCTCCCTCCCTGTGTGCTTCAGCCTTCCCTTCATCCAGACCAAGTACTCTACCTTGTGCCGAGAATTTTGACTTATGCGGATATTCCGTATCATAGCAACCAGACACAACCATAGTGTCTCAGCTGAAGTGTCTCTCTGTGTTCTGCATTTATAATACACAAGTATTTAATTTGTTTTAAAACTGTCATCTTTGCCGTTTAAAAAGCAAAATAGAATAAAATGGCAATAATACCAGATATCTATATCTATATAACGCGCGAACGGGCTGACACAGATCTCATGTTTTCAGGTCTTTCGCATGCTTCTTGTACGTCATTTATTCACGAAGTCTGTTTCCATTACACTTTGTCACATTTTGTTATCAGTGCAGCAACTTTTCCAGCTCAGCCGAGTGTAAACTGTCAGGTTTTCACTGGGCAATAACCGATATAAATTCCAGGCTGTATGTTTCCACAGGTATATTGACTACAAACACACACACAGCCAGTGTTTGATTTATGCATAACTGGGGCCTCCTGATGCTGTACACCGCCTGGTGAAAGAGCTCTTTATTGCTTGATATGAAGCTGTTTTCTCACACACACACACACACACACACACACACACTGTTTTGCAATATTTGTGCTGATACGTCTTTAAATTTAATTTGCAGTGTTTAGGAGACTCTGGCATGGATTGAGACTTGTTAGTAGAGCTGCAGTGATTAGTTGATTAATCAATAATGACATTGTCGGTTGATAGTCGAGTAATAGTTTCAATAATAATTCAAGCAAAAATAGCAACCATCTTCTGGTCCCAGCTCCTTAAATGTGAGCATTCGCTGCTTTTCTCTGATTTATGTCACTGTAAACTGAATATCTTTGGGTTTTAGAGTTTAGTTTGGACAACAAAAGGCTTCTGATTAGTATTTTTCTCTTTTTCTGACATTCTATAGCAATAACTACATTATAGCGAGATGAGATGCAACAGGATCTGTGTTCGCGTTACAGTCAGAGCAGTACATCGCGACAACAAGAACTGCGATTGGTCAGTTTGGGCTGCTTTTCTTCTCGCTACTGTTTCTGATGCTGGTTGAGATTGTTGAGAGTGAAGACATGAAGCAAGTAGACTCAGTTATCTTTTCCTTTTCACATCTTGCAAAGACCATCTCCACTACAAAACGTCTGTTGATCACAAGCCAACGCCAATTTTAACCAAATTTCCGGAAAATCGTCCAAGAAAATACTAATTAATGCGTGTTTACGACCGTCGGCTTGGTGTGTCGCGGCCTTTAGAGAGCTCCAGTCAAATTTCAAACGATGGAAAACCATGTGGAAAACATGATGGAGAGAGAAGTGAGAGTGAAGACATGTAGCATGTTGAAAAGACTCGGTCGTCTTCTCCTTTTCACTAACTGACCGCACTCCTCCGATCCTCCAGCCACATGAAACAACGCTAGCATTTTCAGATTTGTCTTCATCAGTGTGAACATGGCCTCTAATCAACAGATGTCAGAGCAACAGGTCTCCTTTCTTCCACCATTTCCCTCTATCTCTCTCTCTCTCGTTCCCCTCCTCTCTTAATGTCTCTCGCTCCGGGCGCCGGAGGGAACAGGCTCTCTTGTCTCTTTTCTTTCGCCTTTATCATGCAGCAGCAGGAGGTCTGAATGCACTTCAATAAGAACCTGCAGGGGAAGAGAGCAAACTGACTCGCACAGTTAGCAAGAAAGCAATGACTCAGTGTGTGTGTGAGTGTAAAGAATGATGTCTTTGTAGGTAAGTGGTGGTATTTTAACTGTGGTCGGTCTCCACGGAATGCACTGGCTTCTGGGAAAAAACGCAGGAGGACCTGTGAAGGAGAGAGAAACAGTTTGTATTACTCTGTCTGCAAATTAAAGAGTCACTCAGACGTTTTTACTGTCTGTTGCTGTTTTTTTATATGATGGTAAAATTTATATATTTGAAGTGCTGATCAGACAAAAACATAAAAGTTAATAAGTCAGCATTTTGCTCAGTTGCAACAGATCACTGCAGCCGGTGGTGAAATGTACATATACTCAAGTGCTGTACTTCAGTACAATTTTGAGGTACTTTTACTTTCCTTGAGTATTTGAGTATGCTACTTTAGGGGCCGTACAAATGCTAAAATCGCGTGGAAAACGCCAGCTGTGCCGCTTTGTGCTTTGGAGGTTGCCCTCCTGTCGCGCCTGCCGTTACTAAGCAACCAATAACTGCGTGCTTCGATGATAATGATGAAGTTGCGGTAATTTTGCAGTAAAAGCCTCACTGACTAAACTAAACTCAGTCAAAAGAAAAGATAAATGCACATTTACACTTGATTTCTCTGTATCAAGTTGGCTGACCTTTCAACCGGATGTTGTGACGTCCTCAGGCAGAAAGGGTGAAGCCAGTAAAATAGTCTGTGTTACAGATGGTAGAGCTCTGGGTAGTCCTGCACAAAAATGATTAACTTCTCCTCCATATATATATATACCGTAAACTGATATTTACGGAAGAAAGAAAAGATATCTGCCGGCTGTGATTGGACACATGACATGTGGTGCATGCTGCAGCGTTCCAAAAGTATTTTTATCTCGGGGGCGCCGCCGTCGCTCCCTGAAAAATAGACACTTGGGAACGGTTGCGTACCACGACAGCGTCATGCTCACGTTTGAGCACACCTGTCACGCGTCTAGATTGACAACAATGGATTTGAGAGCGCAAAAGACACGGCATGTGTACGGGCCCTTTATACTTCTATTCCACTACATCTCACGGGAAAATATTGTACTTTTTACTTTTTAGCTTTGGTAACTTTACAGATTAAGATTTTATAAACAAAACATATCAATTTAGAAAACATGATACTGTGCTGTAGATTAAACTATTCAACAGGAGATTAAGTAGTTTAAATGTGCACCACCTCCACCTGTAACATTAAACTGCAACTTATGTTTTAAACAATCGGCAACCTCCAGTTCTAAAAGGGGGCCATCTAAAAGTGAAGCCAATGCTGAAGTGCCTTAAACCTGCATTCTTTCTAATAGCCAGCAGGGGGCGACTCCTCTGGTTGCAAATATAAATCAGATTGTATAGAAGTCTATGAGAAAATGGCCCTAGTTCTCACTTGATTTATTACCTCAGTAAACATTGTAAACATGAGTTTATGGTCTCAATCGGTAGTTTCAAGTCTTCTTCAATACAGCATGATGTTCATTTAGTAAATTATGGTCCCATTTAGAGTCAAATAGACCATAAAGCAGGGTATGCTTTAGAGCGTGGCTACCTTGTGATCTACAGGTCGCTACCACGGCGTTATCTGGGAGTTGTATTCTTACAACTTTAACCCTTTCACAGTCCTAATAATGTCTTATTCAGCATTCAGATTGAGTTCAATTTTCCATCAGTGTGTGAATGGATGAATGTTGGCATGTAGTGTAAAGCGCTTTGAGTGGTTGGAAGACTAGAAAACCGCTAAATGCGAGTCCATTTACCATTCCTTCACCTCTGACAACAGCTAAGCTACGTATGTTCCGGGAAACGTACTGAACATCGTTCCTCTAGCGCCAAACGTTACATTTTTAACTCCTCTTATTGGTACGGCTCTAAGAATAGATAAATCCTCAGTATGGTGATTCAGTCCTGAGTGTGTGTGCGTGTGTGTTGATGTGTTTATGTGTGTGTGTGAGAGCCTTTAGTCTCTCTCTGTACACTGGAGGCTTATTCCTGGTTTCCTCTGTACTTGTACGCTCACAGTGAACGCAGGAGAGCTGGAAGTATTCACTGTGACTACACACACACATACACACACATTCCTCAGCTTACTGACATTACAGATGAGATAATGAAAGGTTGCCTGAGGAGCAGGTGGCAAGAGCTGATATTACTGCCTTCCCCCAGGCACTCTGATTGTGTGTGTGTGTGGTGTGTGTGTTGTGTGTCAGTCAGAAACACACTCTTTATCCCTGGAAAAGACAGATATAGGGCGATCTGTGGGATTAAAATACCCATCGAGGTCATGTGGCTTTGCTAGTGAAACACACACACATTTATACAGTATATATATATCACCACCTGACTCTGGAAGGTCAGGGCCACAGCTGCCTGTGTCTCAGGGGTCAAAGGTCACTTGAGCTTAGGAAGTCATTCCCTTTTTCCCTCTTGGGTCTCTTCAGCTTTATTTTTCCTAGAAAGAGTGAAAGTGAATTTGATGACTGACTGCATGAGGAAATCGGGGACTAAAGTAAATATATTATGAATCTGCACAATTCTGGATAAAATGAGAATCATAAATCCCTCAGAAAATGTCTTTTGTAATCTCATGGTGTCATAGGGAGTTTGGTGATGCAGTGAACAAAGGTCATTATTGCCATCAGTGGCACAGAGATTTTCTGGTAGTTTTCGTGGTCTAGCTTCAAATATTTGCGTGGTGATGGTCTTGATTTCCTGCCGTCAGTGAAAAATGGACATAAACTTCTAATGCAAACTGTTTTTGGTTTTTTACATTTCACATGTGAGTGAACTTAAGCTGTCAATCCATTAAAATATTTAATCGCATGATTGTCCATAGTTAATCACAATTAATCACAAATTAATCGCACATTTTTTAGCTGTACAAAATTTACGTTAAAGGGAGGTTTGTCAAGTATTTAACAATACTCGTATCAACAGGGGAGTGGGCAAATATACTTGATTTTTGCAAATGTATGTATATATTTATTAGTGGAAATCAATTAACAACACAAAACAATGACAGATATTGTCCAGAAACCCTCACAGGTACTACATTTAGCATAAAAAATATGTTCAAGCCCAACAGGCAACAACAGCTGTCAGTGTGTCAGTGTGCTGACTTGACTATGACTTGTCCCAAACTATATGTGATTATCATAAAGTGGGCATGTCTGTAAAAGGGGAGACTCGTGGGTACCCATAGATCCCATTTTCACTCCCATAACTTGAGGTCAGAGGTAAAGGGACCCTTTTGAAAATGGCCATGCCAGTTTTTCCGTGTCAAAATTTAGTGCAAGTTCGGAGCGTTATTTAACCACCTTGGCGACAAGCTAGTATGACATGGTTGTGACATGTTTTCTATTTCATATGATACCAGTATCTTCACTCTAGCTTTAGAACTGAGCCCCCTACAACATAAAGACTGAAAGTTGTGTTAAAGAAATTAGTGGTGTTAAAAATGAATTTGCGTTAATACGTTGCTATCGTGGTAACTGACAACCCAACTAAAAATGTTTATCATTCTAGATCTTGAAATAATCATAGTTTTTAAAATAGTATCTTTTTAGTTTTGTCGCTTTATGTAATCACTGATGTAACCACATCAGCATTTTTTAATTCCTTGAGGAAAGGAAGGTGTGTGGACCAGGAAACATCAGTATACCCCTATGTTTGACGGTTTATCTTCTCTGTTTGAGGAGATTAAGAAGCACTTTCAGGATTACAACATGTAATTGTTCTGGTTTTGTTTTAATGTTGTCTTCTCCCTCACAGGATTACCATTCCCACCGGCCCAAAGAGAAACTTCGCCTGGACAGCAACAACAACGAGAACTCGGTCCCTAAAGACTTTGACACCATCGACAGCAACAGCAACCTGGGAGCTCGATCTCAACGCCAGCGAGTGCAGGTCGCAAACGCCAAACGCAAGCTGGACAAGGCCCAAGCACAGAGCATGCTGGGAAAATCTGCTAACGAGGTCCTCAAGCACCCTCCCGTCCAACCCAGAGGGGTGGGACACAATCACAACCGCACCCACGTTCGTAAACCCCACCCTGAGGTGCCAACGCTCCCAGCACCGGTCCAGGGGTCCAATCAAGATCCACCGCTGTACCAGGCGAAGAAGTCGGACACGCCACTGCCGCCCGGTTTGGAGCCGAGGAAGGAGCAGCCGCAGTGTGAGATCAGCGGGAAGGAAGCCATTTCTGCTCTGTCCAGAGCCAAGAGCCGCGAGTGTCGGCAGCAGATAGTGGAGGTCTACTGCAAACACAAAGACAGAGCGCTGATGCCCGAGAAAGTGCCTCGCTACTGCCCCATAGAAGGTGAGATCAGAAGACCAAACCATACAGAGAATATTAATAAGTTCATGATGAATAAAGGTGAATTAGTGATACACTTGTTGGATATTGTGAGATACTAAAATATATGCGTAGAACGTGTCTCCAAGTACAGGTAGAGACTCTGACTTGCAATTAATATGTATCTTTATGCAACTCCAAGCAACAACAATATCTTACATGTCCAATATGCATTTAATAATGGTGTACTCGCAGACAATTTGCAGACAAAAAAGTCCTGAAAAACACATTAAGATTAAACTTAATTCAAGTTAAATATTAGCAACCAAACTCTAACTTGTATGTCATGTGTTTGCAGATGTTTAGGGACTGTTTGAAAATTATAAGTGGGTCAAAAAGGGCAAGGTGATGTATATTTCTTCTGTTGGCTGAAGGGAGGGCAGTCTGACTTTATTGGGTAGAGGTGAGGAGAGCCTTTTTTCATTTTAAGAAAATGTAAGTAATGTGTTGAAAGGGTCTTGCTTTGTTAAAAAAGTTAAATAAAAATGTTATCTTCCCTCTCCACTCAAATAATTTCCGCACAGTCCCTTACAGAAAATGTCTTTCAGCTAGAGCTGAAACGATTAGTCGATTAATTGATTAGTCAATTAATTAGACATTCTCTAGTTGCAAAGTGAGGATTTGCTGTATATGTTTTATTTAATTGTCCCTCGTTTGGTTTGCAAACCCAGTAGTTTGGGGAGCCAGGATTCAAAAAATGAAGCTGGTTGTTGTCCCTCCTTGCCTTCCTCCATAATCTTTATGTTCTCCCTGAGGCTGCGGTTTTTGCTGTCCTCGGCTCGTTGTTAGAGAACATTCACTTCTTTTTTCTAGAGCCACAATCTTGTTGGACAGAGAAGTCGTAAAGTCTTTGGCATCTGAAATACGCGATTCAGCCTCCGCTATGCGCTTGGTGTTGCTTTCAGTGCCGTTGTTAAACCCTTCCAGAGTCAGATGAAGTTCAGCAAACTTCTGATCCATTAAAGCGCTGATTTTTTCTGTGTGACATCCTGTGCGAGGAGAGTAGCCAGGCCTTCTTCCTTGCAGGTGCCAGCACCCTGTTGGCTAACGTTAGCTGTGGCCTCCATGCTAGTGGACTGGAGTCTCTTCAGCTCTGAGCGACTTCTGGCCAGGGAATCACGTTGAACTTGAGTCGAATCGGAGGCAGACATATTCATACGTAGATGACCACCAATAAAAACTTCAGCAAGAAGCAAAAAACTTAAAAATGTTAATTTATATCAGGTGGTGACGGGAGGTCGGCAAAAAGGGAGCTCTCACGATGACCTCATAACATCATGTTTGTGTTATTTGATAGTTTTTGTGTGGAAGATATCGTTTTGAAAACATTTCTGGAAAGATGTCTGCTGGTTCAGACAAAGTCTAGTCACACTGAAAAGATGGTGGCCATTTCTTTTTCTATTGGACTGAATCTGAACAAGGACTGGTGTAGCATATATCCGTGTTCTAGTAGCCTATACTTACATTATGGATGTAATCCAGAATATGAGCACCCAGAGTTATTGAACATAGTTTAAATGTATTAACCTATGATTTAAGGACAGATTCATCCCTTCATGTTAAACATAGCCGGTGATTGAGCCAGTCAACAAATGAAAGGGTGACTGAAAGACGAGAAAGCGAAGGAATTGGACGAACAGGCGACTGCTTTGAAGTGGCTTTTTTTGCCCTACCAAATTTGTGTGTGTTATTTGAGAATCATTTTTAACCCGGCACGTGCCAGAGACACGGAGAGTCATCCAGTTCTATTTTCAGGGACTTAAAGCATGGATGGACACAGCGAGGATGAAACTCAGCCAGCCTAATTACACCCCAATTAAACAAGCAGTTTGTAGTCTTATTTTTGGATTGGCTGACTAATGATTTACTTGTAGTTTTGCTCCCAGAACCAGCCCGAGCCATTTGAGGTTTAATTTATATGATTATATGTTGCTTTGATGATACACTAGTCGTTATATGCACAGACTGGAGGAGCAGTGAATGATGATTTGAGTTGACATTTGAGTTTGACTGACGTGCCGAAGAGAACAAGGCGGTTGTTGAAACGAAGTTTCGTGTTTCTGCACTCATGCGGGCGTAATGTGTACATCGCTATCTGTGCACGACATCCCTCCGCCTGCCTCCCTCAGTCTGTACAGCAGTGCTCGACCGAGCCGCCTGATTACAGTTATTTCTCCTCAAACTCCCACTCCCAGCATGCCCCACAGCTCGGGAAGGTCACTAATTAGGCCAAGCAGGCCTCAACCCGCGCCATCTTTAGAGTGAGCGTGATGATGGAGGAGCACCAGGCTGTCAGAGGGTTTTGTATATACAAGAAGCAGATTTAGCTCGGCTAGCCACAGACAGCGGAGTACTTCTAGGAAAGGCGGAAGTGAAGATGGAGGACCGGAGTGGAAAGCGGGGTTGACAGTGACAGTGACGTTGTCTTGCAACCGAGAAACAAAAATCCAGCAACTCATATCTGTCTGAATAATTTTCTTTTTACACTAATTGATAAATCGTTTCAGCCCTGGACTGCAGACCTTGTTGCCAATGTCAGAATTCAGAAAAGTGCAGAAACAAATTTACCTTGCATGGCAGCTGGATTCTCATGATGTCACAAGATCAAGCGAGAATCGCTGGATTGCATATGACACGGAAATCCATCTGAGTGTTGACATGAACTGTATTTCCAGCAGGACATGAAGGCACTAGTAAATGCAGCATTAAATTCAAATAATGTTTAAGAAAGGTTGCATGTTTCATGAGCTGACGTCTTGGTCCTCTCTGTCCAGGTAAGGCTAATGTGAATGTACAGTGGGATGAGGAGCCCTCAGATGCTGCCCAGCTTGTGCCGGCACGGATCGCCTTCGTCCTGGTCGTCCACGGCCGAGCCTCGCGTCAGTTCCAGCGTCTCTTCAAAGCCATCTACCACACCTCGAACTACTACTACATCCATGTAGACCAGGTGAGACCACTTACTGCCATTCTACGTCAATAACATCCAAACAACTTTTTTAGGCAGACACAAAAACACACCATAACCTTCCTTCTTGTTGTCATCCTCCACATTTCTCAGCGGTCCAACTACCTCTACAGGGAGGTCCTGTCTCTGGTCGGCCAGTATCCCAACGTCCGGTTGACTCCCTGGAGGATGTCCACCATCTGGGGCGGGGCCAGCCTGTTGACGATGTATCTACGCAGCATGGAGGACCTTCTCAAAATGTCTGACTGGTCCTGGGACTTCTTCATCAACCTCAGCGCCGCGGACTACCCCATCAGGTGAGTGACTGGGTCAGCCACGTGAAGCAGAAAGCAGAGGGGTCACCTCTTAATGATTAGTCAGTTAACTTTTTTATTGCATGTTTGAAATTGTACTTTTAGTAAACCTAAATGGAAATTCAAGGAAATAGTCCAGGTCAAATATTCATTGTTCACATTGTATTTCATTTGCATTTTAGAAACTGGATTTAAGAACCAGTTGTTACTGGTGGGAAAAGAATTGATTCACCTAGGGATCGTGATTTTTTTTAAGAAGGTTAAGGTTTAAGAAGCAGATCTAGACATCATGGCTAAAGCTGCATGCCAACTCTGTCATGGACAGGAAACGTTATCGTATTGCGGTAACGTGCGGTCAAGCTAGCCATCACTCTTATCTCCGTGGTCAGGTCAGCCGACGCTACGACTGTAGAGCACCCATATACTGACATTTATGTTAAATGCATTCACACGGGCCCGATGTATCGATGACCATGGATGTATAAAGAGAACGGACTTTGTGAAGTTAGTGGAAGTATACATGTGTGACTACATCTGGTTTTCAAAATAAGGTGTTAAAAAAAGGGACTTTTATATATAAAATACCTATATGGAAATAAGATTGATTAGATTTGTGAGAGAAATGTCTTTATTCTTTGAGTTTTGTACTACATACATGCTGATAATCAGACTCATAATTTTTACGGTATTAATTTAGATATTTTTCCAAATTAAAAGTCCCTAGAAGTGTATGATTCAACTTTTTCCCATGGTGTAGTCTTAAAAAAGTGAACAAAATCACAACAAATTATATATCAAATCACAATACTTGTAGAATCGCAATACTTAAAAATCACAATACATATCGAATCGTCACTCCAGTATCGTGGTAGTATCGAATTGGGAGATGGGTGTATCGTCCCAGCCCTAGTTGTTACCGTATTTCAAGCTAACAAGGCCCAAAACAGCTCTTATCGGGTTTTCTATTTGTTCTTCAACCAAAATGGTCTCTGTAACAGATTGTTGATCCATAAAGGTTTGGTTGAAAATCCCGCCACTGTTCCCTGTTTTGTATCCCTGTAGAAGACTGTAGGAGATTTATCGATCATGTCAAGTTCCATCCAAACACACAGCACATTGATTTGTTAAAGCCTTGTTTGCTTTGTTTAAGGTCTTATGGATCAGGTTACGTGGCCAATAGACCTCAAGTGCATCGACTCTGAATGGATTGGGAGTCTGTAGCTTTGAGGCAGAGCCCTTTTAATGGCCGTTTTGCTGCTTGGGGATTTAAAGGGATCCGTATTGTTGAGGAAAGAGCTTGGCTGTGATCAGTGGAGATATTGACTGGCGATTTTCTTCCTGCAACAGTGAAGGAAAGAGGTAACATAAAGAGGTTTTGTGGTCATTCTTGTGTTTGGCTCATTGGTGTGCAGCAAACACTATGAGGTCCAGATGGTTGTGTCTATACCTGATAGTCGAGTCGGGCCAGTTGCAGCTGAGATGAGCTGGCTTTGACCCCTGTGGAGTTCCTAGATTTCGGCATGATAATGTGCAAAGAATCAGCACCAGTAAGCAGCGCTTGGATTAAGTTTGGGCCAATGAAACTGGTACAGTACCATTGGCCCATTTATAGCCTACTTGTGCCAGTTCTGATGCATCATTCATGACTAGTCTGATGAGGGTCAGGCAACCAGTCCTGCTGGAATATCATCGCTGTTGAGCCTAGCCACCTTGGCTATCTGGTATTTTAATGGGAAAATCTTTTGTAGAACCATAAACCATAAAAAGGCTGCAAGGATTATTTTAATTATTAGTTTAATCTGCGGATTATTTTCTCGATTAACCTATTTCAGAAAATTTCTCAGAATGCAAGTTGACATATTCAGATGTCTTGTTTTGTCTGAGCAACAGTGCAAAACTCAAAAATATTCAGTTTAAAAAACGGCTTAAACGAAGACATTATTTATCAAAATAGTTGCCAATACATTTTTCTGTCAATTGACCCTTTTCCTTCAATGTAAGCCCAATCCAAATACTAAGGTTTATCTTTCAAGTGCTAGATATTAAACTTCCTCTTTGAAAATAGTCTGCATGGTAAATTCTTCATCTCACTATTCTTGTGAGGGCTCGTCGTAAGGATAGAAATACAAGAACACACACACACACACACACACACACACACACACACACACACACACACACACACTCTGATCCATTCTCCGTCCTCCCATCAAAGTGACCGTTTGAACACCCTTCAGCTAAAATCCATAGAACATCCACAGCATTAGCACAACACCGTCGATAGCTGTGACATCACCGAGGCACATGGAGTGAGTCAATGGAACCGTGCGTGCGTGTGCGTGTGGGTGCGTCAAGAGAAGGTCACACAAACGTTTAAAATATCTAACAGAATATCAGCTCCAGAGGATCAGACATCTGACAGAAAAACAACCAACCTGATTGATTTTAACAGTCGGTATACATTATTGGCTTTTGTTCCTTATTGATTAAATATTAGATGGACGAAATTCATACTTTTACTTAAGAGCAAATGCAGTGAGTTGCACTCAGTGTGATATCATACATGTGGGTCAGTCCACACATGCGATCAATCCTGTAGACAGTGATACATTTAGGAAATTTAAAGGAATGGTTCCAACATTTAGAGTTAGATGAAGATTGATACCACAGCCAGTTAGCTTAGCACAAAGAGGGACAGATGATGAAGCTCTGGGTAGTCTTGCACTAAAATGATTAACTTCTCCTTCATATATTAACTGTGGACTGATATTTACGGAAGAAAGAAAAGATATCTGTCAGCTATGATTGGTTGCTCCTCACCACTTGACATGCGGTGCGCGCTGCAGCGTTCAAAAGTTTAACTATTTTTTTATCTCAGGGCGCTCAGCTGTTGTGGTCCGAACAATCTGCGCTTTGGAATGCTTGCGCGCCACAACGACATTGCTCTCGCGTTTAAGCGCACCTGCCGCATTTCTACGCTGAAAACAATGGATTTATCTTGTTGTAATGTAACTAAGTACAGTTACCCAAGTAATGTACTTAAGTACACATAAGAGGTACTTGTACTTTACTTGAGTATTTCTATATCTACTTTATACTTCTCCTCAGAGCTAAATATTGTACTTTTTACTCTACTGAAAACCAGGTATGTTGTTGATGTCTATGTTGATGTTGAATGTTTGTGATAAACTGAAGGATGAAGTGTTCCTTCAATCCTCCTCCTTCTGAAGCTAAATAAACTCTTTAAAAAGCCTCTTGGATCAGCTGGAAAATGCATCATCACAAAGCTGAAAACAGGCTGTTTTTATGACTTTTTAGAGATACGTGGTTCTCACAGGACAAACATATGATGATCTTATAGACCATGATGCATTGCTGTAGATTAAGCTAGCCAACAGGATATAGAGTTCTCCAGGGATGGCGTATTATTGTAGGCCAACCAGGAAGTCTGCATCGCCCTGGTTCCCTCGACAAAAAGCCAATGGAATTGTTCCATAGGGTTTTGAATTATTGCAGAAAATAAGCTCTGTGGCAAACAAACATTTATGATACTTACACGTTTTGTTCAGCAAGATAATCTTCACAAATGAACACCACTTTTATGATTTTTGAAGCGTGAATGCAATCGCCAGAAGTATAACGCTAACGTTAGGCCATAAACAAACTACACCACGGTGACATGAGCGCGAGTATACACAACGAGGCTGTAAAGGGGGACGAGTCGGCATGATGACGTTTAGTAGTCTCATTTAGCCACTTGTTAGCAACCGTCTTTTTTAAGACACATAAAAGCTTCAAAATTCACCAGTGGGATATTTACCAACTTATTTTATATCGTACAACAAAACGTTAAAATCTCTTCAGCTTGTGTTAACAACAGACCTTATTTCAGGCTTCTAACCAAAAACACATTGACTTCCAGACGAGGGAACCGGAAGTGCTAAAATGTTTACTCATTTTCGGGTTTTAGGACTCATTCCTGTAGCACTTTATAGGCTAAAGGAGTTAAACATGCAACATACAAATGAATGCAGCAATAATATGAATCCAGAAACATCAGATATACAGTAATAATAAAACACTGACAGGGAACTTTTTACGGACACATCAATACTTAAGAACTTTAACTATATTTTGCCGATAATACTTTTCAAGTTTTGAATGCAGGGCTTTTACTTGTAGTGGAGTATTTTCACAGAGTGGTATTAGTACTGCAGTAAAAGATCTAAATACTTCTTCCCCCTCTGCACCCAGTCAATAAATAATAATAGCACATAACTTCTCATTAGACTTAAGTATCCAAAGTCTAAATGCAGCTATGACAACTTAAAAGATCATCATTTGCAAAAAAAAAAATCCTAGATGTGATATATGGCCATATGTTGTAGCAGCCTCACTTAGATTTAAATGTGTGTGAGATGCTGATGAAAACAAACATGCCCACAAACGCACACATGCACGCCTGTGGTTTGTCGTAACGACTGTAATCAAATGTAATCAAAGCGATCTGTCTGTCTGGCATCCCGTCTACTCATTGCGACGACACCAGGCTCGAGCCGTGTGCTAACAGCTCACACTGCATGCAGGGAGTGTCTGTTTTGAATGTGCTGCCTGCCTCCGCTTCAGGCCACACACTGCAGCTTAGCTGTTCGCTTTCAGCTGGAAGCGGAAGCCAAATAAACGGGTACAACTGTCCCAAACACAGTCACATGGAGTCTCTCTAATTCCCCTAAAAGGAAGAATGTTTTGCATTGTTTAAAAGAAAGAGATGATTCGTTCAAATATTTAATCGCATCCTGCTTAGACGTGTATCCATGAAAGGGAAGAATCCCCTCTTAAAAACACAGCTTCTAAGAATGTGTATTGCGTGAGTAAATTTTTTAGGTTTGGTGTTTTTCGTCCCTCATGTGGTCAGACACACATAAACACATGTTACGATATTATGTAAGAGGAGTTTAGAAGCACAAAGTGTTTCAGCAGTTTAAATCCTGAAAGGTAAATATGGACAAAATATGAGTTTGGGCTGCTGGACTTGAGTACATTTACCAAAAACTGTACTTAAGTTCAAATCTGAGGCACTTTTCAAACATTACATTTTTCCCTTCAAAATGTAACGTTATGGCATACTGGAGTGAGCTTTCCCCCGATGAAGTCGCGTAACGTTACAGCAATTTAGAGCCCTAACAAAGTCTTGCATCACTTTTAAGTTTAAAGGCATAGTCACCAAATATATCTAAATATTTCCTTAGAGTGTGGGTCGATCACCCTGTTGTTGATCAGTTCATTTTTATCGCTCCGCTGCTTTGCTAGTGTTGTGTGACTGGAATGCTTTTGCCCATCAGGCCTGGATCATTCTGTTTTTAGCAAAGGCATGTGATCCCCTCAAAAAATTAAACATTTTCAATCCATCTTTTCTGCGGTTGGTGAGTTTACTGCACAACAACTTCTTGTCATCTCTGCTTTGCAGATTGGCTCTGCTAGACATGCTGTGCTTTCTAACCCCCTAGCTGCGCCGGATCTCTGTGATGACGTTACACAGAAACCCGTCTATACCCGTCTACCCGTTAGACACTAAAAACCACCCAGGTGAACCTCATGGTGGCGCTAGCGGAAATGTCAGGGATCACCACAGGATTCACCGTCTTGGAAATATGAGTGTTTGTACAAAATGTCGTGCCAATCCATCCAGTAGCTGTTGAGACATTTCAGTCTGGAGCCACTCAGCTAGCGTGGCTATAAAACGTTAATTCTGCCTTATAGATGAATAAAGTGTAAGCAGAGTTGACACAGTGAGATGCTGGAGGTGTGTTTCTGAGTGGATGATTGACAGCTGTTGTCTCTCTTCAGGACCAATGAACAGCTGGTGGCTTTCCTGTCCAAATACCGCAACATGAACTTCATCAAGTCTCACGGCAGAGACAACGCACGGTGAGAGCGAGAGTGTTTGTTTTTCTCTGATGGTGGTGATCTTATTTTTTTGTAGGGAGGTAATTGTCTTAATGTAATGAATAACAACAACAGAGTGTAAAAAATGTAATTCTTCCTCTCTTTCTTCTTCTTCTTTTACTTCTTCCTCTTCCTCTTCTTCTTCTTTGTCCTGTTTTTCGTCGTCTTCTTCTTCTTCGTCGTCCTCTTCTTTGTCGTCTTCGTCCTCTTCATCCTCTTCTTCTTCTTCCTCTTCTGACTCCTCTTCTTTTTCGTCTTCTTCTTTTTCTTCTTCTCCGCTTCTTCCTATTCCTCCTCTTCTTCTTCCTCTTCGTCCTCCTCTTAGTCTTCTTTTTCTTCTTCGTCCTCTTCTTTTTCTTCTTCGTCTTTGTCTTCTTCTTCCTCCTGACTCTTCCTCTTCTACTTTTTCCTCCTCTTCTTCTTCTTCTTCTTCCTCTTCTGCCTATTCTTCCTCTTTTTCTTCTTCGTCTACACGATACAGTACATGTGTCTCTCTACAGTATGATGGTAAATGTGTCTCAGGTGGAGGTATTTATACAGTTTGTCAGTTTGAGTAATCAGCTTAACACTGGATGCCTGGGTGTCCTCTCAGTTTCATCCGTAAACAGGGTCTGGACCGTCTCTTCTACGAGTGTGACACCCACATGTGGCGTCTCGGGGACCGCAAGATCCCAGAGGGCATTGCGGTAGACGGAGGCTCCGATTGGTTCCTGCTCAACCGGCCCTTTGTGGACTATGTGGTGAACTCCCGAGACAAGCTGGTCAGCAGCATGAAGCGCTTCTACGCCTACACACTGCTGCCTGCTGAGGTAACACACACACACACACACACACACACACACACAGAGTAACCCTTCAGACTCTATATACAAAAGCAGAGTGTCTGATGGTGTGCCAAAGCGGCAGCATTTGACCCCCTGAACGGGCTGCACACCCTGTTATTGGCTGTTTCAGTCTATACATTGTTTTTTAGGAAATTCTTGCAAATTATACCTTTTAGAGATTAAAGGTCCAGATGAGATTTGAGACTCTCTCATTTACATTTAACCACTTATGTATATGCATCTCTGATTGCATCAGTCTTTGTTTTCCCGAGCTACATGTGAATTAGGGTCAGATCTACTCCTGTCCAGACGGAGGTGGTAATGCACCTCAAGCTGTTTCGTAACTGACAGAAATGCTATAAGAAGAATAACTTATGCACTTCAACAGTTTAGTTACAACAATCAACTGTTAGTCCCACAGAGAATCAGAAAAAGACTGAAAGCGGTCCTTGACTACTAATCATTTATCAAGTAAAAGTAACAAACATTTACCTAATACAGTTTATAAAATGGGAGGTATTGCAGCTCGTATCATTGCAAATTGGATATCTTTGGGTTTTGGCGGCAGCAGTTTGAAGACGTTACCTTGGGCTCTAGGAAAATGTGATTGCCATTTTTTTCCACAATGTTTTCAATTTCTAAGGTTAAACTGTTTTATTTTATTTAACCAGGAAAAACTCATTAAGATTAAAAACAGTGAGTCACAGACAAACAAAACATGCCACAAATCAGAATTACACAGAAATGTGAATTTAAAATATTTTAAAATACAATCATTTAAAAGATTTCATACTAAATAGCACTTTAAAACAACCCAGGAACGTTCTGAAACCATAAATCTAACTAAAACAATAACATAATGAGACTAACTCTTGAAGATCAGTCAATCAAAGAAATGATAACTAGATTAATCACTTTTGAAAATAATCGTTATTGTCAGCTGTGATATTTGTTTCATTTTCAGATTAGATATTTTATTGAGATTAGTAGATACATGTGAATAAACTTGTCTGTCTCTCTGTACTCTGTGCCTCCTCCTCCAGTCATTCTTTCACACCGTGCTGGAGAACAGCGCCCACTGTGAAACCATGGTGGACAACAACCTGAGGCTCACCAACTGGAACCGCAAACTGGGATGTAAATGCCAGTACAAGCATATTGTGGACTGGTGTGGCTGCTCACCCAACGACTTCAAGCCCTCGGATCTGCCGCGCTTCCAGGTGCCAGCCCTTTCTTTCTACATAGAGTTTTCCTTTCATAATGGATGAATTAATTGATTTCCAATAATAAATATATACATACATATGCATAATGCAGCATATTTGCCCTCTCCCATGTTGATAACAGTATTAAATATCTCACAAATCACCCTTTAAGGTATATTCTGAACAGATAAAAACGTGAGTAAATGTACTTACTTTAGACAGAAAGAAACATGGCTCTGGTCAACTGGTTGTTGACAATGTCGTGTAAGATTATTTCTTTAAAAGTATAAGAAACCCTGTGTTTTACTTCTTGACTTTTCTACCACAACCGACGATATTAAATACGACAGATGTGGTTTTAACTTCTCAGTAATCACGAAGCTTTCCCAGGGTGAGCATTCTTTGGATTTTTTTATATCAAATGTGATAATGTTGCAGCCTTTTAATGAGCGGTAG
This sequence comes from Sebastes umbrosus, assembly GCF_015220745.1. Taxonomy (NCBI): domain Eukaryota; kingdom Metazoa; phylum Chordata; class Actinopteri; order Perciformes; family Sebastidae; genus Sebastes; species Sebastes umbrosus. The sequence goes on along the minus strand of NC_051282.1, from coordinate 14,652,616 downwards.
AGCTCAGAGATAACAGTCATCATGTTCAGTCGCTCTGTTCTGCCCACCCGGCCCTCTCAGGGCCTCGGTGGCCGGCGACCAGAATAGCTTCGTATTCACAAATTAGCAGTGCAGCTTTTACTTACAACAGGCGGTCCTTGGCTCCCTGTAACGACAGACTTGAAGACAGCGTCTTGCGGTGGAGCTACTGATGGTTTCTATAAGAAGAGCTGATCCTGGAAACAGCTGTACACTTGAGGCCGTTGGTATTTTTAGAGCTTTGTAGCTAGTTGCTGCTGAGGTTTCTAAGGTTGTCATTATCATAATGCCGGGGTTCGTCAGCTAGAAAGACGCTCCGAGTCCTGAATGTAAGGGTCAGGAACACACATGTACAGTATGTACAGTAGTACACACACACACACACACACACACACACACGCACACACACACACACACACACACACACTTTGTTTCCATTATTTAACCGGTTGAGATTCTTTGAGATTAAAAATGTCTTATAAACTGGAGACCTGTTTTTGAAAGATGAAGGTTTTTGTGCAGTGTGTTTGAGTTTGCTGATCTTTTTCTCAATCAGGATCCAGTTAGGATCACATAAACCAAAGAGTGAGGGAAATCCATGCGTGAAATTATTAGACAATTGAGAGAAAATTCATCTGCAACAAGTTTGATAAATGGATTTATTGTAATTTACCAAGCAAGTGTCCCAATTCCAGCTTCTTTAACGTGAGAAGTTGTTGCTTTTCTCTGTTTTATGTTTTTGTAAACTGAATATTTCTGGAGTTATATGAAGTAATATGAAGAAGTCAAATTAGGGCTGTCAATCGATTAAAATAATGAATTGCCATTAATTGTATGATTGTCCATAGTTAATTGCGAGTAATCGCTAATTAATCGTACATTTTTGATCTGTTCAAAATGTACCTTAAAGGGTGATTTGTCAAGTATTTAATACTCTTATCAACATGGGAGTGGGCAAATATGTTGCTTTATGCAAATGTATGTATATATTTATTATTGGAAATCAATTAACAACACAACATATTGTCCAGAAACCCTCACAGGTACTGCATTTAGCATAAGCCCAACAGGCAACAACAGCTGTCAGTGTGTCAGTGTGCTGACTTGACTATGACTTGCCCCAAACTGCATGTGATTATCATAATGTGGGCATGTCTGTAAAGGGGAGACTCGTGGGTACCCATAGAACCCATTTTCATTCACATATCTTGAGGTCAGAGGTCAAGGGACCCATTTTGAAAATGGCCATAACAGTTTTTCCTCGCAAAAATTTCATGTAAGCTTGGAGCGTTATTTAGCCTCCTTAGCGACAAGTCAGTATGACATGGTTGGTACCAATGGAGAGCAAATATTATTATATATAGCCATATGTATAGCCATTAAAAACTCATCCATCAAACTCTTATTTACAAATATTTCCCTGCTTTTCTGTGTCTCATATCGTTGTGAATTTGGGGTTTTGGCTGTGTGATCGGACAAAACCAGTTATATCTTTTAATAGAAATAATTGAAAGATCTATCATGAAATAGTTATAAGCTATAGCTCTAGTGTAAAATAGAAATAAACTAAAAGAGGAAAATTCACAGCAGCATGTTCACAACTTTAAAACCTGTTCAGTCTTCACTAAATAAAGCTGGAGCAGCTCCAACCAGAGAGCTGCTGCTTGAATCATATTTGGCTGACCTCCTTCAGAGAACATACAGTAAAAGCACTTTTATATAAGTTTCCTCTGATCTTCTGATGAAGGAAACTAAAATCCCTCCTGAGTCTGTAACTAGTGGTTTCCACTGTTGTCTTTAGCTGTGTAAGGATACAGATTGTTAGGTAACAGCACCAGAATAACCTCACAGATAAATCTGGCCTGGTGCAGCCTGGGCAGTCCGCATGGCTCTCATTATGTTGGGGTTTCCTGGCTCGCTGGTCACACCCTCCTGATGACATCATAAACCACGCCCTTCCTTCTTCCAGTGTGTGTCTGTGATTTCACTTGTCCTTACCGTGGCTTTCCATAGAAGGTTCTCAGATATATTTTGTCTTTTTCCATGTAAAGTGACAAGTGTTCAAATGTGTTGAGTCAGCTGTTTTATTAATGTTCTTCTTCTTCTTTCCTTCAACGATAACTATTCTAACAGAGATAAAAAAAAAAAACAGTATGATTAAGACACCAAATGTTTTATTTACATGTGAAATAGTTTTAGAATACTGTTGAACTTAGATGATAAATTAGTTTTCCAGTTCAGAAAAGCGTCAGTGAGCCTCGATCATTATTGAACCACAACGGGTCAACTGGGCTCTAGATATTGAGTTAGTCCCTCTGCAGTCTACTCTAGTGGTTAGATTGAAGAGGTGTTCCATTTTCGTCAATGAGGCCCAATGAGTCTCCTCTTAAAATAGTGCCGTGTCCACTCCACACAACAAAAACCTATCCAAACAGAGAATGTCTAATGGGCTAACGTTAATTAACTAACTAACTACACAAATTGTTTCATTGAAGGTCAAAGTTGGTCTTACTATAATCATTCCTCCTCGTCTCTCGTCTGTTTCTCTGACCACAGCAAGCGTCCAGACCCACTTTCTTTGCCAGAAAGTTTGAGGCCAGCGTCAGTCAGGAGATCATCAACCAGCTGGACTCCTACCTGTTTGGATCGTATGCCTCAGGCACCCCGGGCCTCCAGGCCTACTGGGAAAACGTCTATGAACAGGAGACGGACGGCCCTGCCAGCCTACCGGACTCTACGCTCAGCCACTACCACGCCTTCGCTCGTATGGGACTGTCACGCGCCGCCAGTTCGCTGCAGGGCCATCCCAATGACAACAGCTGCAGGTAAAAGCATTCAGATGTTAGTTTATTGAGAGCTGTTAAGTGGGTGAGCCAGTTACGTGTAATTGCCATACTATATCTTAGTATATCCATGGTACCAGGTGGTTCTTGAGGGGGTCCCGGAAGATCTTTACGGAGTCTTAAAGGTCTTAGAAGAAGTTCCTGCATTGAAAGGATTTGGGGGGTCCTTAATGTGGTAAATGAGCTCTGGTGGTTTTTAAGGGGGTAGAAAGGCTACAAGAGTTCTTCATGATGGTCCAAGAGGTTCTTAAGTAATGAAGCGATGCTTGGAGGCATTCCAGGGTTTCCTGATGAGTTTCGGGGGTTCATGGGTGTTCCAGGAGTTTGTGTACGGGGTGCACAAGTTGATTTCAGTTTGAACAATCTCACCGATCCCAGTTAGAGTACATAAGTTCAGTTCAATTCTAAATCAAGTAGACTCTTCCCACGCGGCCTCCTGAGACAGAACCATAAATTAAAAATGGTGGTCGGAGACATTATGCTGTCATGCTGAACGTTTGGTTCATTTCAAACAATCACTTGAGTGTTTACTCATTTGGTTTGTATTATATGGGTTGGTTTACAAGCTGTCCTGTTGGAGACCAAACAACTAGACCAAAACATTCCATGAAAAGTGGATCCTTGGTCCGGTTCCATGTGATTTCTGCTGCAATTTGTTTGATCTGTAAAAGCAAAGCAGACAAAACCACATTATTTAGTGATGGTAGATATGTGATATTAGCACAAATTCAAAAGAAACTGCAGTTAAATTCAGCTGCTGATTGTGAATTGTCAAGAAAACAACCTCTTGAGTGATATGTGAAAGCGGTGTGTACATTTCATTTGGTAGTCCGTGTGATACAAGACACCTCTTTTTTTTCCTTGTTTGCCACTATTTAAGGCATGAAGTCCTGAGGCCTGTACTACGAAGCAGGAGTTGGGGTTAGCGGGGTAACTTCAGGGTTTTCGGTCCTACGACGGTGGTTCACATCTTATCGGGGTAGATCACCATGGTAACTGATGCTGAATGGCTAACCTGCTCCAGAGCAGGTTATGTTCAGCTAAGAGATCAATTCGTATAAAAGCATACTGACCAATAAGAGCTCGGTGCGCAGATCGTATGATAATTTAACACAAAGACGAAGAAGTTTAAGTTATAGTCCAGACTAAAAGCAACACAGTTTAAACTGACAAATGCAGGAAGGACAGCTGGCTGTATGCTGTGGGTGATTACCGCTTTGAATTATGTGTTTATATTTCTTTTTTTATTTGCTCTCAAGTCCGTTTCACACCGCCGGAGTCGGGGACTCAGCTGAAAGAAGGCTGAAATATAGTCATACACGCCACAACATTGTTAAATGCCATAATGTGATAAGTGTAATCTAATCATCCAGTATACTCTGAAAGCTATTTATATTTCTCTGCCCCATCTAGACGACTATATCTGACTTTTCAGTCTTCTGTTAAATTAATAAATCTGTTAATTTACGAACTCACACATCTGCATTTTTTTCCCCTGCATTTGGCAGCTTCAGCTGTGTTTCTTTTAGTCTGGATTATGTGTTTAACGTCTTCATATTAGTCTAATATTATAGTTTGCTTGTCCTTTTTTAATGTGCCGCTCTGCTGACAGTAGACTTCACCATGTTTGTTATTGGTCAGATGCTGCAAACACCGCCCCGTTTATGTGAACTCGCTCATAGCCAGACTGAGAAACCCTGGGTTGGTTTACCGAGTTGATAACCACCTTCGTAGGACCGCTCAGCGGTTCGCGGTTGTTAAGCCAGATAACGAGAAGACTCCCTGAGTATGTTGAACTCGCTTCGCAGTACAGGCATCAGTTGCCTTCTCGATTATTAATCATCAGATTTGTGGAATCGGAGAAGATAAATAAACACCTGAGTTGCCATGATGATGACCGTCACCAAAACTGTCCATTCAGTGAGTTACCTTTCTGTCACAGCTCTTGGTTTCTTTGTAATTAGTCAGTGTGAACAGGAAACAGACCAGAACTAAGGCAACAATGGATCATTTTCGAATTAGTTTGGACCAAATGAAGCGAACTAAAGGTGTGAGAACAAAACTCTTTACTAGAATTGTTTCTGTTAAAAGCCAGTATAGATCTCATGTACAGTCCGTGAGTGTGATAGGGTGCTTTGTATAAGTCATTTAGTCATTGGGTCAGTAAATTTAGGCTGAGAGAAGTACTGCACAATCACTGTCTGAGGGGAGCGAGGAGGACTGCCAGATGAAATGCGTCTTTCCACTAAACTCCCCACCACTGGTGTTTGGGAGTCCAAATTAAATATAAAGATACCGGCAGCTTGTCCTGGGGTACAATCAGGCTACAGTGTCAGCGCAGACTGGATTTTTCCAGCAGTATGTGTGTGTGTGTGGGGGGTGGAGACCCGCAGTAGGTACAAGGAGGTACTTGTTGAAGGGAGTTCGGGTGGGGATTGGTGGCTAGAATGGGTGGGGGCATCATTATGGGAAGTGTGTGTGAAGGGGAAGACGAGGGTGGGGGGGGGGGGGGGGGGGGCGTTGAAACAGGACTAGTCTGTTCCCTTTAACCTGTGATTTCAGTCGGGCAACATCTCGGACCACATACACACCTAATATGGATGCATTAGAAACATGGTTCCATCCACATTAGTACTTTGTGATTGTTTCTTTGCAAGTTTTTGTCGACACTTAAATCATAAACAAGCAGAGGGTGACATTTTTTCTTTTTCTTGCTTTGGAAAACTGCATTACTGCAGACAACTAGTGAGCAGTGTGTTTGTATGGAGTTAACGCTTTAACAAACAGGGTCTGTGCTGCTTTTGCTACATCCAGCCGTCTCTGACTTTCTGTGATCACTTATTTTAGGCTTCAGTACAGCTGATCGGGTGCTACAGGTGTTGTTGTTAATATGTCGTTGTGTTTCTTTTGTCAGGCTGCTTCACCAGTTTAAAAAGTGATTTGATCGAGTGGTAGCTCATTGCTATCCAAGGCTCGGGGTAATTACTGGGCTTCTGCATTCAAACCTTCTATTGAACCTCTGTGTTACACTGATTAAGCCAATGTAACACAGGGTCAATGGCAGCCCTAAGTGCGGCCCCTGACGTGACATGAAATGTGTGTATTATATTTTAATCATCATTTCAATACTTTCATAATACTTAGTGGTTGCGTGACAACTACTGAAGTTGCACTTCACGAGTGTCATGGGCATTACGTTCTGTCATCAATGCTAGTGCTGTTAGCTAAAGTTAGGGATTTTGATGGACAAATCTGCAGTTTAATGTGGAAGTGAGATGGAAAAGATATTTTATGTGTGCGCTTTTCCTGTGCAGCCCTCAATCATTTGCTGGCCCCTGAAAAATGGCACTCAGTCATCAAAACTTTAAAAACCCCTGTTATAGTATGCAATAGAAATGTCATAAAAAATGTCATTATATCCATAAAATTATATTTAAAACTTTCATTTAAAAAGTCATATAGTATGCCATAAAAATGCCATTAAAAATATAAAAATAATGATATAGTATTTCATGAAGAATATAATTAAAGTGACATAGTATCCTTGAAAATATGATTAAAAAAAGGACATAACAAAAGTTGTAATATAGCATGCCATGAAAAATGTCGTAGTCTCCATGAAAGTGTTACAAAATGTTATAGTATGCCATAGAAATGCCACAAAAAAATCATAGTATACTATGTCATTAAAAAAATCCTAAAAAATATATAGTAATAATATATTATATTATTATACAATATATAATATGTAATAAAATAGTAACAATATAGTAAGTCATGTATAGTTTTTCATACAAAATGTCATGAAAACGTTATAGCCTAGTATGTCATAAAAATGTCATAGTATAGCATGCTATAAAAATGTAAAAGAAATGTCACAGTATAGTATGACATTTAAAATGTTATAAAAAAAATCATAGTATAAAATGGCATTAAACTGTCACAAAAATGTCATAGTATAGTACGTTATAAAAGAATGTCATACTATAGTATGATATAAAACAGCACAAAATGTCACAGTATAGTCATAAAAAATCATGGTTGCGGTATGCCATAAAAATGTAAAAATAAATGTCATCTTAAAATATGTCATAAAAAGTAATTTTGATGTTTATCAGATATAATATTTACCATGTTATCAATAACCTTCATTTAATGTGGATGAAAAGACAACACAGAGAGAAAAGATGTATTTCCACTCTATTGCAGACATGGTCTCAGTACAGTATGTATGTGTCTCTCTCAGATTCATAGCCATGAACCACCCAGTGTCGGTCCACCTCTACTTCCTCTCAGACCAGTTCCAGGGTTACCTGGTGAGTCACGTGGCCACTAACCGAGCCTCCACCCAGCTGGAGAGCCTGGAGACCTGGGTGACAGCCAAAGACCACTTCACCCTGGCCAGTCCCACCCAACCCACCAACAGGCTGCAACATGTCCAGGTAAGACACACACACACTAATGTATTCATATGAACTTAAAATCAATTCTTAAATCACCTATATGCAACTATTGCCAGATACCCCTGAGCTGACTGATAAACTGTGCACCCCTGCAATCTGAGAGTCAGTCCGAAAAGAGTGATCCTGACTCTTCCTGTTCCTCAGGTTGGGGCAGACTGGGATCCTAAGGAGCGTCTCTTCAGGAACTGGGGTGGCCTGCTGGGGCCCAAGGACGAGCCGGTGGCCGTGCAGCGCTGGAGTCGAAGCCAGAGCAACTTGACGGCCACTGTGGTGTGGATCGACCCCACCAACGTCATCGCCGCCACTTACGACATCCTGGTGGACGCCTCCGCTGAGGTCACCCACTATAGGCCACCGCTCACCCCGCCCCTGAGGCCCGGCTTGTGGACGCTGAGGGTGCTGCACCACTGGAACCCGTTGGGTCAGACCAGCTTCATCGTGGCTCCGATCGAGTTCCACCGACAGCAGCCCTTACAGCAAGGTGAGTGCATCTTCCATCACAGTATACGTACCAAAATGTTTAATTAACAAAAATGTCAAGAAAAAAAGTCATAGTATAGGATGTCAAAATGTGAACAAAAAGTCATAGTATAGTATGGCGAAAAAACTTTATGAAGAAAAGTCATAATATAGTATGTCGAAAAAGTCATACCAAATTTAGTAGCCTACACCTTTCAGATACATATTTAATCAACATTTAAGTAAACATAAGCGGTCTGTATTGGCAGATATTCAATATCAAAGGACTCAGATCAGGATCAGGGCATCTCTAATTATAGTATATCAGTGGATTGCAAATGGAAATTCAATTTAGAGAGCTTTTTGACGTTAAGAAAATAAAGAAATATCGTATACAGGTTCCACTAATTTGTATTTTCTGGAAGCATTGTTTGTGGGGTGACATAAACTACTGTTTTCATATTACTACTATTTTGTTCAAAGAGTCAGTGGTTTGAGTATCAACCTGCAGAAACTGTCATGGAAACACCTGTTGAAATGTTATTCAAGAGCTTTGAGGGGCCACGGTAGTTTGTATGTCAATAGCAGATCTAATACTTAAATTACACACAGACACAGCAGAGGCCCTCCTGTCACAGCTGTCAACACCATGCATACATATATTTATAGTGTCAGTATCCAGTCAGTCACTCTCGCACACACAGGGTCACCTCTATCCGAATTAGCCTCCCCTTTGATTTGTTTGACCTTTGATAACTACAGAGCTCTAAGTAAAGCCTGGTACATGAATAGACAGTGAGGTTTTATCGGCTGGTGTTTATAAAGTGAAGGTGGCATGTGACGTGATCCGATCGGAGTGTGCGTTTGTGTTTTTACATGCACTTGTATTCATGCCTCTGTCACAGGTCACCTACAGAAGGTCCTTTAACAAAACTCACCACTGATATTTCCAGAATCTTCAAAGACTCTTCAAACCATCTGGATGAAAAACGACAATAAAAAAGATGATATTTAAAACATTTCTGAAATAACTGTATTCAGAAATAATGTTTTGTATGAAAATATAAAATATACCAAAAATATATGTATTAAACTGAGCAAGCCAGCTATCATTTTTGACTTGGAAAACAGGGTCAAAATCTTTTTTATTTAGCAGCAGATGGAATATTTTTATGCAGATGAACAAAAGCGTATTTGAGGATTCTGGAAATACCTTCAGAGCAGCAGTAAGGTTTGTTCAATGACTTTTTGGGAAGATTGGTAGCCCCATTATGTTATTCCATGACCTCGGTCACATAGACTTCTCAGCGCAAACCTTAAGGGAGTTATGTTTTTTACCTATTATCCGGCAGCAGTTTACATTTTCAAAAGGTATTTGCATGATGTCTGTCTGCGCAGGATGAGAACATCTTCACAAAATACTGGATTTAAACATTTATTTTCCCCGGGCAAAGATGTTTTCATCCCCGGCAGACAGCAAACACTTGGGAGATCTTTGAAGATGCAAACCACTGCCAGATAACAGGCAGAAAAATAACAATTGTATTTCCCCCCTAAAGGGGAACACCACCTAAATTAAGAATTCCAAAATGTTATTTCCATGGTCTCGGAAACTTCAATCAATGAATATTTGTGAACATGAGTTCCTCTGTCTCAAAGCCAGAAACCAGAGAAGTAAGTCTCAAACTTGTCATCGGGTATAAAGTGTGGAGCTGCTCCATAGACAATGAATGGGAGACTGCTTTTGTTTTTGTGTTTGTTCTCCGTTTTATTCCCAAATGAGCTTTATTCTATTGTAGTAAAATCTTCCCATATACTCCGAACATTCCTCTGGGCGCTCTAAGGCCCCGTCTACATGTACGCAGATATTTTTAAAAACGGATGTTTTGGACTCTCGTCCACACGCAAACAAAGTTTTTAGGTCACAAAAACAAATATTTTTGAAAACGCCTTTTAAGATGGAGATTTTCAAAAACTCTTTTGCTTTGTGTAATGAGCATGCGCCAGAAACAATAACAAAGATGGCAGACTATCAGTTTTTTTAGGTTTTGTCAGCACTGCGTGGACTAATTACTACTTTACATTTGAACAATGTTACAGTCACAGGAGGCCACAGCAGGAAAAACATTAAATATGTCGAGGCCGAATGGTGATTGAATGTGCTTTTGGGCGATGGACATAAACCTGAATGACCTCCCTTTCCTCATTTATCATGTAAAGACAGTTGATGAGCAGAGTGATGACAGGAATCCCAGCCTCCCGCCAACAATATCTGTTATCCAACTGACTGTTATGAAGCCAAAGGAAAGAAAAAAAATAAATCCTTGACCCATAACTTGTGATCTCACTGGTGGCAACATGTAAATATTGCATACAGGTTGCCATGGTCACAAATGAGGCTGAATTGGATGCTTAACATGAAAACTAATCATTTTTTTATTCAAAGGTTATGCAAAGGCATTTTTTGGTGAATGGCTAAAAAGCTTCTGTCTATTCTGGAGGAGGAAAAAAGGCTTTCCAAATCAACCTTTCTCACCATTCTTCTTTCGTCTCCCCACCTCCCATCTCCTCCTCACCTCTAATCCTGGGATCCAGACGATGCTTTGCGGTTGCACGGCGGCCCAGACAGAAACTCCTACATGGAGCAGAGTTTCCACGGATTGAACCCGGTGCTGCGGCTGCCGGTGAGCCTGGGCGCCGTTGAGGAGGCCGAGGCCAACTCTGGCCTGACTGGGGCACCGCTGCGTCGCTGGATTGACCGACTGCTGGAGGGCCACTGGTCGGCCTCAGACGTCTGCTCGATGGGACCCAGCGTCTGTCCCGTCATGCAGCGCTGTCGTCTCACCGGCTGGAGCTCCGCCAGCCCCGACACCAAGTCTGAACTGAACCCGCCCAGAGGGGATGGACGGATCAGGTAGCAGACGGACGGACTGAGGGAGGACAAGAGGAACAAATGAAGGAAGGCATTGGGCTGATGTCCTGTTTGTGTCTGATATTTATTTATTTAAAGTTTGTGTAAAGTTAAAGTGAAAGGAAATGGATGAATCAAACTTTGGAGGCAGCGACGGGAAGAAGAACAAACTCAAACGCTGAGGAAAAAAATCTTCTCCTTCAGTCCTCATTCAGTCTGCTGCTCTCACGGTTGTTTGGGACAACAAAGCTGTGTGTGCGCGTGTGTGTGTGTGTGTGTGTGCGTGTGTGCGTGTGTGCGTGCTTTGAAGCGGTGTGTGAGAAGAACTCTATACCTCTTGTTGTGAGTGTTTCCCTTGGTCAAAGTATGCAAGTGTGTTTTACATGCCCAGATGCTGAAAACAGATGTGGTTGCTCATTCTTAGGCCCGTTATTGAGAAAAACTTTGATCAAGGCTTTCCTGAGATAAATTAAGTTTTTATAATGATCACATTTATTTTATTTCAGACTGTTATCCCGAGATTACAATTTAATTTAAAGGTTTAAATATTTGAATGCAACTTCCTATGAAACGAAAACTGATAAAAAAATAAAAACATTTAAATGCCCAGGAAAAGGTTTTAAAAAACAAAATTAGTTTTTTCTGTGCCGCAATTGTCACCGTGTACAATTGTTCCCTGAAAAAAATCCTCAAAAAGTATTTCTTGAAGATCAAACTTATCTTAAGATACTAAATTGAGATTACAACTTTCTGTGTAGGCTTAGAGGAACGACCTAAAACATGAATACAGGAGTCGATAATTTAGGTCATTGAGAGAATGCCACACTTAAATCTTGGGATAACAGGCCTGAAACACTTAATAGGAACAATATTTGTTTTCTTGAGATAACAAGATACTTCAGCTGTGATCCAGAGGTAATGAGTCTAAAAAAGCCATCATCAACTATAGACGTTCTCATACAGAGCCAGGTAGGTGTCGGGGGAAATTCTGATAAATTATTCCCTCAAAATTGCTGATTTGTGCGCAAAATATATTTATTTTTTTCTTTAATTTGGTTGGCCTCTTGTCGGATGTTTAAAATGTGCAAAACAGAGACCACAGTTCACATTTCCTCTCCAACTACAGTCAGTGTTTGTTACTTTTAACCAAACTACCAGTGGTGGAATAAGAACTCAGATCCTTTACTTTAAGTAAATGTAGTTATACAACATAAAGAAAACATTACAAGTAAGAGTTCTGCATTCAAACCTTTACATTAAGTTGAACTACAGAAGTAAAGTGCAAATTTTGTAGAATGGTCCCTTTTAGTGTGTCTTGGTGGAAACAGCATGTTAATGTGTAGTTGGTTGAGGTGGAGCTAATTTTAACTACTTTATATACTTTTGGATTGTTTAATCTATAAAAATGAGTCATATTTTATAAATTGCTGTTGTATTTTTATGTAAAATATGAAAAGTAACCAGTAACTATAGCTGTCAGATGGAGTGAAGTAAAAAAGTACAATATTTGTTGTCAAGGTACTTTAGACTTGTACTTGAGTAAAGGTACTCGGTTTCTTTTCACCACTCGCAAACTACGTGTAAAGAACTTGTTGAAAGTTTTCTCCCCTGACACTGAGCGGCTCTGTATTCTGGTGTGTTTGTTTGCCTGAGACGTCCGCTATGCTGGAACTCAGAACAGATTCACCTCCTCCTCTTATATTTTACACACTTTTTGAATCTGCTCTTTTTGCTGTAGAAACTGATGTGACTGTGTCAAAGCGAACAACTGCTACTAATTTATTCATAAGTTTATATAAAACACTTTTTTTTTTTTTTAGTCAGTGACTAATATTTGATATGCTGATATTTGCAGCAGGTGAGATTTGTTTTTTGGACAAAAACATCTGCCTTTGTTTCTAAAGGCCTTCAAGTGTTTGTCAGGACTGATGTTTGTGTCGGTCAGTTTTGGGTGGCTAACTGGCCTCCTCTCCTCACTGCCCTTTCACTCATCTGCTCTCATTTCAAACTACTTTACAGCTTTACAGTGCTAAAGTACAGTTACATATTTTGTATTAATTTTTGGATGTTTTGATTGGACATTTGTGGGGCTGTCCGTAACACTTACTATATTGTGTATTGATCTGCAAGACGTCAAAAATAAAATATAGTAAAAGTTAGCAGAGCACAAGTTGGGCCTTAAAAAACACATTTTGTCCTCTCTATAATGTCTGAGCACTGATTAAACGTATTTAATTTATAATATGAAAATAAATAAAAGCAGCAAATTTTCATATTTAAGAAGTTTTAAACAGCAAATAAGCTTATTACTTTAATTTTCTGTGATACTAATCAGCAGATTGTGTCATGGCGAGACATTTCAAAAGGTTTAAAAAAATGTTAATGATACAGCACCGGTGATTTAATATATCTGCATTAATTTCAGATGGGAATAACAAGAACAGGTTGATGGGTAAAAGCATCATGTTTTTATATTAATCTAATTTTAACCAGATTTCCTTCCATACTAAATATTACTTACACGTGGATCAAATATTTCATCTAACCGTCCAGTGAGTGGAGTTTGGACGTAGCAGGTGAGGAGAGGAGGAGGCCACCCAACACATTTAGATGCACCTTTAGATTTCCATGCTGCTCAGTGATGGACATTGTGCCAAGACATAAAATATTCATACCAAGTGTGGGTTGCACCAGTGAGGATATAAAGGTTACACTGTGTGGTCTGTATGACCAGTGATGCTTAAGAGGCTGATGTAAACAAAAACAAGGCTTTGCGAATGTTTTATGAGGTAGGACGTTGATTTAACATGTTAATAATTCACACTGAGATTTTAGTGAGAAACACTGAACATAAACAATACTGTTAATTCACTATAACAACTCAACTTCATGTCTAAAATCAGTGCAACAGTTTTACCTCACCCTACACAGATGTTGCTCGTATGTCCAAAATGTGATACAGTGTCAAACATAACATTTATATATTTGCACTTTACAATTGAAATGGTGCAAGGTAATCTCAAACTAACAAATCCCAATCCATGCTGGTGCAATCCATCCTCAGTTAGCTATATTGTTTGTGACTAAATTAATATATTAATGATTTTTAATAAATTATTTTAGTGTGTGTACTGTAGTTGCCATATGACAATATTATTGGGACCAAAACTGGAGAGCAGTCGGGGTTTTTCTAACCACGAGGGTGAAGCTCAGAATGAGCTGTTGTTCTCTAACAGTCCGCACTTAAAGGACATGAACAGTGCGTCATATTTATTCTAGAAAAGATTGTGACTATATATAACTTATTATTTGAAATGATGGACGCATGGGGCAGATGTTACCAGATGTTTCGGTTGTGGATCAGCACAGTGTCAGTGGGTTTGACCCTGAAAGAGCCATTCTCTGTTAAGATGTACAAACAATACAGCAGTGCACAGGACCAAAACATGCAGAGAGCATCAGTAATATACTGCCACCAAGTTTAGGATTATACAGAACGCAAGTCAGGGTATGTTTCAACTGTTTGATTTCAGAATTTAAGAAATGACTTGTAGACATCCTGAAGTTGTTATGTAAAAGATACACAACTGTCACAGTACTTTCACCTGTAAGGGAATATATTAGGAACGAAAATGTCGGGGAATACTGGCAATAACGTGTTAACGAGTTACTGAAAATATGATCTACAGCTGTTACGCATGTCATGTCCAAACAAACATAAACCGAAAATATCATTGAATTGCTAAACATACTGTATCCTGTAAATAACAGTGAGCCCCGAGTAGCTGTTCGGCAGGTTTTGCGTTATGAACTAAATACTATGATGTATTTATGAACCATTTTATCGCAGAATTAAATCTATATTTAGTCAGGTATTTCAATACGGTGAGCTCTTATTTTGATATGTGGTGTGAGGGATTAAGAAGATGTTCTCCACACAGACATGAAAATCTAATAATCAGCTCCTATTTTGGTTTCTTCGCTGTAAATCAAACAATGGGAAATCAAGTTATTGTTATGCTGAAATCAAACGATTAAACCCTGACCAGGTACAAAACTCTACTATTTAAATTTAGTAAAACATGTTTTAGTTACGATTTAATCAGTTCAGTTGGTTTAAAGTTTGCATTATTAAATTTCATACCAATATCTATATTTTAAATAGATTTTTCTTTGACAGATCGATGCATTAATCACTCTTATTATAAAGTTTAAATATTTATTATTACAGCTTGGGCAGCCCGCAGCTTTCATAATTTTAACGATACATACAGTATTTTTTTTTTCAATATTTTTACATGTCAGCTGTCATTTTGGCATAATGTCAGTCTCAAAGAAAGTCCTGAACAAAATCACAACAAATTTTATTTTCGGTTCTTGCTTGTTGTTGATTTGAAAATTAAGAGCCATTTTATGTCCGATATGTATTTTTCATATGACGAGTGAGTCGATGTTAAATGACGTTTTTAAGTTAATGACATAGAAAGGTCCGGCTCTCTGGACGCAGTGATGTGATGGTGGTGCCACAGAAGTCTGTGACAGATGTGACTGTTTAAATTTAAAGAGGCTTTTTAGAGATTTTGATGATGTGAAAAATGTTGATAAAGTCTTCAAAATCTGGAGGAAATCCCAGCTGAGAGGTTTGTTCTGCCTCACACTTTACTGCTGTTTCTTTTATAACCAGTAGGCTACCAACATATTTTTTTCAGTGCCATTTCTGTCTAATTGCCTGTTTGTGTTGTTATTGTCTTGCTTTTCTTCATTGTTCTCTCTCTCTCTCTATCATTCTCTCTCTCTCTCTCTCTCTCTCTCTCTCTCTCTCTCTGTGGGAGTAGTGCTGTGCCTTAGCTGTACTCCTGTTTTAGGAAATCCTCTCTGAAAACATCAAAATGTCCCAAAAGCCAAAAAAAGAAGAAAGAATTGTTGTGAATGCCTTATAAATGACCTTAGCGGTTTTGAAGTACAATTTTTGAAAATAAAAGTGAATCTCCCTTTATTTTGTGCCTGTGCAGTTTATTTCACACTTGTGTATGAACAGGTAATGCTGTACAGGTATGCTGTACGGGTCAGAGGGGTTCAGGGCCCCCAATAAGTTTCTGAGGTACAACAAGTAAGTACATTTACTCTTTACATTTACTTTACTTGAGTGTTTCCACTTAACTGCATCATAAACTCATAAACAATATATAAAAGTGGCTCAAATTAATTTCTGTACAACACAAAAATTCTTCTTACGCATTAACAAATCGGTAATAATAATCCTCTAATGTAATGTAAAATATGGTATAACATTCCAGCACAGTCTCACTGCAAGTTTGTGAAATAGTCACGAAATTTAATCTATTCGATTCGTGTACACGAATTTCCCATTTTTTCGTGATGCTCAGCACGACTTTCAACAACGTATTTTTTTGTGCGTTTCCCTTCGAATGTCCAGCAACACATGACGCATGCAGTCTTTTCAAAATATAACTACTTAGTTAGGTTTCGGAAAAGATAGATTTGGTTAGGTTTAGGCAACAAATCTACTTAGTTAGGTTTAGGAAAAAGATCGACTTGGTTAGGTTTAGGCAACAAACTACTTAGTTAGGTTTAGGAAAAGATTGACTTGGTGAGGTTTAGGCAACAAACTACTTAGTTAGGTTTAGGAAAAGATCGATTTGGTTAGGTTTAGGCAACAAACTACTTAGTTAAGTTTAGGAAAAGATCGATTTGGTTAGGTTTAGGCAACAAACTACTTAGTTAGGTTTAGGAAAAGATCGATTTGGTTAGGTTTAGGCAACAAAACTACTTAGTTAGGTTTAGGAAAAAGATCGACTTGGTTAGGTTTAGGCAACAAAACTACTTAGTTAGGTTTAGGAAAAGATTGACTTGGTTAGGTTTAGGCAACAAAACTACTTAGTTAGGTTTAGGAAAAGATCGTAGTTTGGGTTAAAATAACACCGGAAGTGCTTTAACTGAAGTACGTAAATTGTGGGACAAAAATTACTTTGTTATCTTTAGGAAAAGATGGCGGTTTGAGTTTAAATAACTTCGGAAGTGCAGTAACTTAAGTATGGAAGTTATGTGACAAATAAATTATCTTTAACTTCTGGTTTCACACGGAACACAAACAGCGGTGTCCCGGGCAAAAGTCCTGTGTTTTTTGTTTACCACACTTTCCGGTTCATAATTACGTGGATTACATTAGAATTGATTTTGTGCTAACCATCACGAAAATAAAATGTGAAATTCATGTCTATGAACACAAATCAATACATAAAATGTTGTCACAAACTGCTGTGTGACTGGGCTGGTAGTATAGTATAAGATTCTGCCTAACAAGTACTTTTACTTTTGATACTTTGTGTAGATTTCTTTTATTAATACTTTTACTCAAGTAAGATTTATTTATATATATTATATAAATAATACATCATTGAATTGTTAATTTTGCTTTGAATATTCTTTCCACAATCCAAAATCTATTTTAGACCAGTTTTTGAGACATTTCGATCAAAAATGCTATAATAGTATGGTTGCAGTGAAATCAAAGGGGTTTTTAAAAAGGGCGTTTTGAAGTTAGTTTTGGCTGAGCACGAAAATCCAAATTCAGGCAAAGGAGGGCAGAAACTGGGTGGAACTGAGGACACAGAGAGAGAGAATGAGAACACTCTTCTTTAACAGACTTTATATAAATAGAGAGCACTTCAACACAGTCACGATTTTAGTTTAGTTTTAGAAAAACTGCATTTTAAATTCCGGCCTTTTGGTTAACAATACGTCTGCTGACATTCCGTTCATTTTCTCATTATACTGAAAAGACCAAAACAAACAGTGAATGTATCTCCTAACAAGTATAGTGTGTGTATCACAGCCTGATATCTCTTCTTCCTCTGAGCCATAGAGCTCCATTAAAAACACATCAATGAGCCTCACTGTGTCACTGGATGACATGTTCCTTCATCACCATGAACACACTGTAATTTATTATGGCTCAATCCCACATGCACCATCCTGCTGCCACTAATACTCCCTAGAGCACCACATTTAGATTAATCGGCCGCTGAAAATAGTCCCCAACCAATACACTATTTCCATGCTATTTTTAAAGATTTACATCTTTAGTAGGAGCCTATGGTCAGCATGTACTAACACATTGTTGCTTTTGGTCTTTGTTGACAATAACAAAAATATAGAATATCACCAGAGATTTCGATTTCTCGACTCAGGTCTTTGTTGGAACTGAAAAGATCTTAAAAATCGTCCTTATTGAACTTTCACAAACGCTTCATATCTACAGCAAAGAGCAGCCATAGCCAGCGGTGATGGAATCATCAATACAGCTGATCGATGACAGGCAGCTGGAGGGACAGAGCTAATTATTATCTGTGTGGCAGCAGAGTCAACCAGCATGTGACTCTGACCATCACTTAAAACATATGTATACAGAAGCCCATTAACTGTAATTACCTTATCAAGTCTGTACGAAATTGGTCACGTTTTTGCATTTTTGTAAGTTGCACTGGGTCATAATTAGGTGACACTAAACAGAAAATTCCTTTAACCATTCCTAATTATTCAAAAAGAAATGATCCTTCAGAAATGTTGGATTATCTTCTTAACTTTGGTGTTCCTGATTTTATATAAAAGCATAACAAATTATTATAGTACTATTGCTTACTGTGTGAACATGAAGGTTATGGTTTGAGAATATGTTGATTTATCTAGAAAGGTTTATACACCTCTGATCACAACGCTGAGCAAACAGGGGTTAAGAGAAGGAGGGAAAAGTGTTTCTGACTCACCTGTTGGTTGGTTCTCCAGTCACCTTCCAGCTGTTCTGTCCTCTGTTGTCCTACAATGGACATAAAACATGAGGAGATTCACCAGATATTCTTTATAATCATTCATCACATTCACTTAGATTAGTATTTGATATTCATACTGTACAAATAACTAAATAAAGCAACAGTTGTCAATTAGGTGCCTTTGGTCTTGTTTATCTTAAACTTTCACATATTTTTTGCAATGATTTTAATAATATAAATAAATATTGTTCAAATGTAAAAATATCTTGCTTCAGTACATGTTTGTTTTCCCAAGTTTGATGGATCCCTGCCAAAAAATTATTGAAAAACAAATATGATTATATATATTCTTTTACTCAGAGATTATGCCAAACTCAAAATCCAGCACCTTGTCTACCTCTACAGTGAAAAACAGATTTTAAGAGGAAACTATTCATCTTAGTTTGTCTCTATTTCGGGAATGAAGTATGCCATCAATTAAATCGCCTAACAATAATAAGTGTAGATAACATTATACATCACTGTATCAAACTGATGTAAGTTATTGTAAGATGTGTTCTTTTAAGGAGCTGTTGTCAGACTATAACTGTTCAGACTCAGAGCACTGCTGCCCTCTTGTGTTTATTATTATAGTTACATCAGACTGGACTGACAGCTGATAGTTGCCTTAAAGGTTCCATATCGTGCTCATTTTCAGGTTCATACTTGTATTTTGTGTTTCTAATAGAACAGGATTACATGTTGCAATAATAAAAAAATACTTTATTTTTCCTCATACTGTCAGCCTGAATATACCTGTATTTACACTCTGTCTGAAACGCTCCGTTTTAGTGCATTTCAATGGAATTGCAATGGAATTACGTTGCTAGGCAAGTTTGGGTCCATGTTTACTTCCTGTCAGCTGATGTTATTCACATACACTGCAACAGGAAATAAACTGGGACACATTTAGAATGTTTACGTTTAAAACCGTGTAAGGGTCTAAATATTGTATATTCGTGACATCACGAATGGACAGAAATCCTAACAGCTTGTTTCAAACGCACAATTTCTGAATACGGGCTGTATGTATTTCTCCGTATATTGAGCGTTTTGATAGTTTAACAGTATTTATATAGCACTTAAACCTGCTGTATAATGTAAAAGACCTGAAAATCTCACTATTTACAATATGGGACCTTTAAAGCTGGGGGTTATTGCCTGGCAGTTACATATTTTAATTTTTTGGAACTAAAAGTCATTAAAAATACATAGCTGAGAAATTCCTGATGTTTACAAGCTGTGCAAAGATTAAAAAGGAAAACTCACCTGTTGTCACATGATCACAACAATGCATTATAGCATTAGGCATTATTTGTTGTTCTCCAGCTCAGAAAATCCCCACTTAGAATAAACTGCTTTGAATTTCTGCAGAGACAAATGCAACCAAACGAGGTTCCTCTGTAACACACCTTCCTTCCTCACAGCAGATAACCTGACTTGCCACTGCAGGTGTAGGCAATCTCATCAACATGGCCCCGTTAGCTTTACCAGTCAACACAGCATGCACAGTGTCACAGCCCTGGAAATGAAACAACTGAACGGGTTGCAGCCTTTGTTAGTTACAGCTGTGAGACAAGAACAAAATGTCCCCTGTGATAAAAGTTTGTAGTCCTTTCATTGTTCAACTCTACAGAGGAAATCTTCTTCGACAATACTACAAAATAAAGAAGATAAAAACATGGAAAGCAGTTAAATTACAGATGAATTGACAGTTATATTATTCTCCATATATCTCAAAATTATTAAATAACATACCTCCAAATATAAATATGGTATATATTCATGTATATATTTCAAAGAGGTGATGGCAAGCTAGTTACTTACAAATCAAAACATTTAATGAACCTGTAGCCTTGGAAAATATTAAAAAGATTTATTTTTTTATTGTGAGGGATCGCTTTGCTTCCCAGCATTGGACGCTTGATGGACTGCCACTAAGCACTTGATTGAATGGATGCTTTCCTTTTCGAGTGCTACTAAGGCACACACAAACACACACACAGACACACACACACACACACAAAAACACACAAAAACACACAAACACAATCCTCCTACAATCACAGGAGGCCTGAGCAGCCAGTCCCTCCCTGATGAAACCCCTGCTGGAGTCTAGAGAGGTGGGACAGTCAAAAGAGGAAGGATAGTTGGCGGGTGATGAATAATGAGTAAACCCAAGTCGCCTTGTTTTAATTTGTTTGTCTGCCGTGGGCTGCTGCTCTCAGGTTTCAAACCGGAACCAACATGGCGGCTCATTTGGACTTTCTTCTCTTATATCACAAAAATAGTTCACCGAAATGTGTTTCTGAAAACATTTTATTCCAGAAATAAGCCATCCAGTTGCTGAATCTGTCTTTATTCTAGATCGACAACGGCTAATTTAAAATTTTTTAGGGAGTTTCCAGAGGCGGTGTGTTGCGCCGGACGCCCCAGATTTGCATGAAGGCCTAGCAGCCCATGACGGAAAGTGTTCGTCTAATCAGGTGCCTAGTGGCAGCCGATCAAGCGTCCAATGCTGGGAAGCGAGGCGATCCCTCGCGATAAAAAAAACCCGCCTCTGCGAACATGTACCATTATAGAACCAGTTCATACTCAAAAAAAGAAAGAATCAGGAGACAAGTCTGGGATTTTTTGTATACATATTTTAAGAAAATACTGACAGATGCAACTAATGACTATATACATTGATTTTTCATAACAGCAGAGTTTTGCCAGTTGAGGAAAAAAGGGTGAACTTGGCAAATTATATAAAAACAGGTGGAATTGGATGGACAGATGTGGCGTCACTGGCTCCGCCTCTCACTTCTTGGACAACTTGGCTTGTTTATTTTTGGGGGGCGCCCACTTCAAACACATAGTGTCCACTGTGAAAGACACAACACACAAAAGAGAGAGATGATACACAAAGACACAAAGCAAAGAAACCCCACCCCCGCAGGTAGATTTCTATTTCTGTACGACACAGTCAGTGCTGCAGGAACAAGTTTGAGATTGAAACAGACTCCGAAAATTAGTTCATGTCCGTGTCGTCCAACAGTGACGTGCTCAGGTCAAATTTATGAGCAACCATAAAACTGTTCACGTCAGCCTCAGAGTGATAATTTTGAGTCAGAGATTTTGTCATTTCTGACAGTGCCGATATCTCCCACTTGTTGAAAAAAACTACAGAAGTGTCAATAAACTGGCTGCAACGAGTGAAACTATAAATTTGTGTTTTTAAAGATTTACGTCTTCAAATTTGTATTTTCCAGAGCCGACAGATGACGATGGTGAGACGTAAATTAAAAACTGTCCCTTCAGTTACATCACAGGACATCATCTGCATGTCTTCACAAATCTGTTTTCATTTAAATAGTGTAAGAGAAGACAGATAGAAATAGCATAGCCTAATATTCACTATTGAGCCTGTTTGTAACCGGTACCGACAACGTTATCTTCACTCTGCCTCTCCTCTGCTCCGCTCTGTGTATGTATGCCGAGGCTGCCCCGGCGCACTCTGTGAAACAAGAGAGCAAAGCGGTGCGCCGCTGCAGAGACAATATACGGGATTAGACATGCAAAATTGTTGACTTAGAATTTGAATATCAACGTTACGAATGACGCTTCAAACTAATTGGTACAGCCTATCTGAAACGAGCAGTTCTAATGACGGCATGTATGAGATACAGTCTGAAGCCACGGAGAACGCTGATGCAGTGGTTCCAGCCGGAAGGAAACAAAAATGTAGAGCATTCATGATGATGTCATTCTTTATAGCTTATCTATCAATTGTATTTAAGCTCAACAAACACTGATAATATGTGACCAGAATTTCTCCAATTCTGGTCACAGCTCTGTGGTTCACACAGAGACATACAAAAAGCAGAGGAGCACAGTTGCTTGTTGACCGGCGCGGAGAAATTGCGTTATTGGTGAATGTTTTGTTGTTTAAGTTACAACCAGGTTAGAAATAAGGGAATAAAATCATGCAAATGCAAAAATATAAAATGTCTGAACTTACCTGTGATTGGTGGTTTCTTGTACTGAGCGCTCTTCAGGTGCTCTTCCACCAGTTTGGGCGTCACACAGATAACATGCTGACCTTTCCAGTATTTCACCATATTGAGCGACTGCAGTGTGCTGATGATGTCACTCTGCGTGATGCTGGTCATCTGGCTGAGGAGAAAGAGAGAGAGGAGGGTCTGATATGGGCATCAAAATCAGAGCTAAAAAGATAGGAAAATGTCTGGGTGTCTGATGGTGATGTAACTTTGTTATAGAGAAGTGTATTTGTGTGTCTCTACCTGAGGTCTTTGATGGACAGCGTTCCTCTGAAGTCCCTCAGGATCTCCAGCAAGACCCAGGACCAGTAACTTCTGTAACTCAGCTTGCCCAGATCAGACAGAGGCTTCTCTGGAGAGCCGACTGCACTCTCCAGCTTAGACAGCTCATAACCTACACACACACACACACACACACACACACAGCAGTAAAAACACAAATGTTAGTACAAAAGTGATGGTTCATTTGTGTGTTTCATACACTCTTTTGGACAAGAGGTTGGCTCTATGGAATCCACCGTGAGTGCACAAATATATGCATATTCCTGCTTAAACTAATCAGTCTGATTTCCCGTCAATTTATAAATCAACCAAATGACACTGGTGATGATTAGCCAGGGCTCCAGACTGCAACCAATACAATCGCATATATAACATTGTACATCATTTATTGTGAGTATAAGAGTTAAAATGTCACGTGGTGCCATTCTTGCAAGTGCATGATGATCATTGCCATCAGCCACTGTCTATTCCATCCCTGTTTCCAAAGTCTCAAAAGTCAACTTGACGAGCGAGCGGTCGAGCTTGTGCTCGTCACTGCCCCGTGCTCGTGGAATCACATTTGTGCAGGCGGAGCAGAAATGCTCTTTCGCGAGGATGCTTTTCCGCTTGCTCTGTGCGCTTGTATCACATGCATGCCCCTGATTTTTATGTGCACGGGTTGAGACTCGTTTAATGCTATATGCATGTATGCAGCGGTGCACATTGTGTGTGTGACGTGTATGTACGTAGCGGCGGGAAAACTTTACAAAGCAAAGAGAGGATGAGGCTGGTGGGGAGGGAGAGACAACCACAGGTTACGACTCACTCGCCACTGATGATGAAAGTGGAGGCAGGGAGAGACCCACTGAGCCAGTGTCATTGATTTAGATTTAGATATATTTATCCCAAGAGGGATATCTGTTTCCACATCCAGTACACAGAAACATACAGATATACATAGCAACACAAAGCAACATACAGGTATACAGTGGTGATACCAGTGGTGGAAAAAGTATTAAAATCTTTTTAAGTAAAAGTACTAGTACCACAGTTTTAAAAACACTGTTACAAGTAAATGTCCAATATTTATGATATAAAAGTATTTAAGTATATAATCAAGAAAATTTACTTGAAAGTATAAAAGTACTCACTATGCAGTCAAATGGGTTCTTTAGTTGTTACATTATTATATATATATATATATAATAATGTAACAACTAAAGAGTAAGTAGAGAGAAGGTAAAGCGGTGCAAATATTCTAAATATAGAATATACTTAAAACTGATATTGACATATATATTGATATTGATTTTTTTTTAGGTGGCCAAAATATGTTGCTTAGCCTTTGTGCTGGTACTCCTGTCTATTTCCCCAAACTGGGGGCGTGTCAACCACCATTTACTGTAGGTAATACACAGACTATGGATAAGTACCTCATACAACCCCATTGAGAAACATCAGAACTATCCTTTTAACAAAGAAAAGATGGAAATGTAGACTTTGGTAAACTGTCATAATTATTCATCATTCTGATCAGTATATGGGCTAATATATTACTAATAGAAAAACCTATCAATATATTTAATCATTAGTGAAAAGTAATCATTAGCTGCAGCACTGATACACACACACACACACACACATATTAAGGCTACGTCATGGTCTCTCACTTACTAAAAGCTATGAGGAACTTTCCGTAGCCTCTGCGTTGGTACGGTGGCAGTGTGAGAATACACGCCACATTATTCCCATCTGGAGACTCTTTCTCCTGAAAACCAAAAGGCAAAAGTTCAGACAAACAGTTCATGATTCCAGTCCGAGGTTCTCTCCGCCAAGTGTGGGATTCTGCTGAATTCAAACAGTGAGATTCAAAGGTTTAGCGATAACACTACAGCATCAATGATCAGTGAACTGCTTACAGATGTAATGTGTGATGATTTGTGAAATAACATGCAATGGGAATTAAAAGGTACCCTGTGGAGTTATTGACCATTACTAGAGCTGATTTACATATGGTGGGGGCAATATGCTTAGAAATACATGGATGTAAACAAACAGATTTAAAATTATATTTTTTTAAAATATATTTCTATATATTATATTTTTATATAAATTTTTATCAGCTTTACAAATGTTTTATGAAAGGAATGCATTTAACACTCATTACTCAGGCCTCAAAGATAAATACACTGCGTTTTGTTAACCCTTGCCTCACTTTAAAAAAGTTGCTCTTATGTCCTTAGAGGACAAAAACTGCCATAAAATGATATATTAATATTATTTTCCACTTCCACTGAGTTATGTGGGGCAAACATGAGAAAATGGCTAAATCTCATGGAAAATAGCAAAAACTACAATGCTGAAGACAGGGCTCTAGACTTAAAACCTGATATAGTAGAATGCATGATTTTATGCTGTAATGACTGTGGGATCAAAAATTGTGGTTTTAATGGGGACATTTGTGTCCCTAAGGGTCTGAGTGACTCTAATTTGGTTACACATTTATTATAGACTTATTATAGGAGCTGAGGTTGAACTTCAAAAATTAAAAAAAAAAAAATTCACACCCTTGCCAAAATGTATTCATTAACAGACAAAAAGATTTAAAAAAATTACTTAAAAAGCCAAAAATGTCCCTAGGGATGTATAAGGGTAAACACTGACTTAATTGTCAAGAGAGATCGAACATCAAGTGAGCCCAAGATTGACTGCCTTACTTTTGAGAAGTAGCCGACGATGTGCGCTCCCTGTTTGTTGACTTCAGTGAGGATATAGAAGATAAAGGGCTCCACGTCAAAATAAAGCGTCTTGTGGTCGAGAAATAGTTTTGCTAGTAGACAAAGATTTTGACAGTAGATCTGGAAACAGAGATCAACAAGGAATCACAACAATGAACATCATCATCACAAAAATGTCCAGTTTGATTTCCACTGGAAACACAGAGTGGGACACACACACACCAGAAGCAGAGGAATCCATATTATTTAGAATTGAACATCCTCAGATGTGGCAAAGACTTTCCAGGTAAACTCACCTTGTGGTCCCGCCCATCCACTTCATACACCGATATGTTGCTCCTTCTGTAGATTTCTTTGCCTGGAGGCTGTTTCCACTGACAGTGGGACTGAGGAGACAAAGGTCAGAAAGGTCAAACCTCTTGCTTTCAGGTTGCACGGGATGTACAAAAATCACTTAATCACTGCTAATAGTTTATCTTGGAATTAAACTTTATAGGATTGGGTTTCACAGGTGGAAAAAATGTGTGTCACAGAAAAGGCAGTTTTTCTTCCAAAATAAATATATAAATAAATATATCAATATAAATTCAAGACATTCTGCAGGACATTTACTAGGACTCTGAGTTTAAGAATGGAGACATGACTTGTGAAATTAAATGTCTTTTAAATGAACAAAGACAGCAAAAGGATGGACAAGGAGCTATTCTGTTTAGCTGACGTCTTTATTTGGCACAAACATTCCCTGCGTCCTAAAGTGAAAGCTTCACTGACCAGGTGGTGTCTGAAGGTCTTCTCATACTTCATGTATTTAAGGCAGTACTCGCAGATCCACAGCTTGGGCTGCTTGCCGTAGTCCTCGGGAAACGGCGAGAAGTACCAGGCATCGATCTCGAAGTTTCCTATCTGGATCTTATCCACATATTTCACTTTGGTGATCTGAGGAAGAGACACGCAAGGTCTTACAATGAGGGAAATGATTTTCATCACACCGAGATGGCAAAACATTCAAGAAGTTGAATACATAAGCGAGTTAAACCACATTATGTAGAGGACACAGCAGGAGTAAACTGAACGTAAAGTGCAGCAGAACAAGATAGTAATGTTTGCTCTTTTTGTAATCTTTAATAAGAGAAACTAATAGACACTCAACCATACCGCCTCATGCTCCTTCTCCAGGGCAGCTGTTGTTGGGTCCATCTCGGCATACGTCTGCAAGGGAAAACTCCATTACATAAATATCAACAAAAAAAACCAACAGTATGAAATGACTATGTAACATACAATGTCTCTACCTTCTGTACATGGTTGATCTCGTCATGCTTGCGCTTCTGGTT
The DNA here is from genome assembly GCF_015220745.1 of Sebastes umbrosus. Taxonomy (NCBI): domain Eukaryota; kingdom Metazoa; phylum Chordata; class Actinopteri; order Perciformes; family Sebastidae; genus Sebastes; species Sebastes umbrosus. The sequence goes on along the minus strand of NC_051282.1, from coordinate 14,625,717 downwards.
GCGAGTGATCTTCCTTTCAGGCTGTTCACCCAAATCACCAACACCGAGATTGGACTCTGTGCTCTTCCTCACTGCATCCTTCACTGTCTTGGTGAGTGCCAGGCGGGCCTTACCCACCCATTCATCTAGGCGCCTGTTGACTGCATAACCAAAGAAAAGGAGATGAGGATCATTGTAAAGCAGCAGGTGAGGAGATAGAGAGGGTATGGGCATATCAAGAACTCGTCATGTACTCACATCCTACATAGTGAACATAGAACTCCTCTCTGCCCTCCTGTTCATTCAATCGGGACTGAATAACCTCTGCTGTATCTGAAAAAGAGAGCAAGATACCAATAGTTAATGAGCCTTTGGTCTAACAAAGTATTTTTTGGTCAGGTACAAATGCAAGCTCTATATATCTCCTGTTTGGGACGTCTCACCAAACTCCATTCAGATTTCTATGACTTGAACACCTGCTTTGCTCAATAGCAAACATAGCCTACTTATAAGATAAGATAAGATATTCCTTTATTAGTCCCGCAGTGGGGAAATGTGCAGTGTACAGCAGCAAAGGGGATAGTGCAAAAAACAAGATGCATCAGCTAACACAGTAAAAAAAGGAGCTAAACAAAGTGTAACAAAATATGAACCATTTAAATAGAGGAAGTATAAAAATAGGAGCAGTTTATACAGTACTGACAATAAACAGACTATTAACAAAATTGCACAAGTGGAAAATGATATTGCACAGTGAGAATTAAATGAAATTCCACCTGAAAATATTAGGTTATTGTTATTTAGCCTGATAAAACGTGACTTGTGTTGAGCCATTAATCAATTCGGCAATCTCATAATCTACCAAATTGCAACGTTATTAGCCTATTTACTCTAGTGAAATACCAACTTTTAGACGTGGCTCGCCTTGTTGTTTGCACTGTTATGGTTCTATCATCCACGCCGATTGTTACAGAAAGCCCTGCTGAGCCTTTATAAATCAAAATTAAATTGAATTACGTCTTTACTGACAAGTTTTCAAGAGAATCAACTCAACTTTGCACAAAATGTTAATGGAGTTTGGTGTGAATTTCTTCACAAAAACAAAGCGAGAGTCCTGCACAACTTACGTCAACCTGCTTGTCAGGTACAAATGCAAGCTCTATATATCTTCTGTTTGGGACGTCTCACCAAACTCCATTCAGATTTCTATGACTTGAACACCTGCTTTGCTCAATAGCAAAAATAGCCTGCTTATTGTTATTTAGCCTGATAAAACCTGACTTGTGTTGAGCCAATAATCAATTCGGCAATAATCATAATCTTCCAAACTGCAACGTTATTAGCCTATTTACTCCAGTGAAATGCCAACTTTTAGACGTGGCTCGCCTTTTTGTTTTTATTGCAATGGTTTTCATCATCCAGCCGATTATTACAGAAAGCCCCTCAGAGCCTTTATAAACAAAAATTAAATTTAACTACGTCTTTACTGACAAGTTTTCAAGAGAATCAACTCGACTTTTCACAAAATGTTAATGCAGTTTGGTGTGAATTTCTTCACAAAAACAAACGAGAGTCCTGCACAGCTTAAGTCAACCTGCTTGTCAGGTACAAATGCAAACTCGACATCTCACCAAACTCCATTCAGATTTCTATGACTTGAACACCTGCTTTGCTCATTGGCAAACATAGCCTTACTTATTGTTATTTAACCTGATAAAACCTGACTTGTGTTGAGCCATTAATCAATTCGGCAATAATCATTATCATCAATCATCTATTTCCTCCAGTGAAATACCAACTTTTAGACGTGGCTCGCCTTGTTGTTTGCGCTGTTATGGTTTTATCATCCAATAAATCAATCCAATCATTCAGCCGATTGTTACAGAAAGCCTCTCTGAGCCTTTATCAATCAAAATTAAATTGAATTACGTCTTTATGCCAAGTTTTCAAGAGAATCAAAGCAATTACACAAAATGTTAATGGAGTTTGGTGTGAATTTTCTTCCAGAAAACAAACGCACAGCTTACGTCAACCTGTTAACGTTAAGTGTTATTGTGGTGAAAAAGAGGCATATATAACTCACGCCATGTCTTATCGGCTCTTTGACATAAATACGTCTCTCCAATTTCCACCGACACCTCCTGCTCCCTGCCGCCGCAGTACCCTCCGCCTCCGTCCGGGATGTGATGACTACTCGAGCCTCCGGCTTCTCTCACTCTTCCAGCGGCCTCCGCCTCGTCCTCCTCGCCGCCGCTGCCGTTAGAGGAGCACGCAGCCGGGATGCTGCTGTCCAGGTCAGCCCGCTCACTGTCCAGAGGACCGGAGTCCATATCCACGTCCATCCGAGGCTCAGAGTCCTTGTTATCGTAGCTTTTGTGAAACACGGTCCCGCCAGTCATTACCTCTGTCGTTTTGAAAACAACAAACACGCCTCTGCGAACCTGCGCAGTTCAGATGAGTCAGATCACTGAGCGAGGAGAGCGAGGAGAGAGAGGCTGGTTAACTCCTCCAGCTCCATGATGGGAGGGTCTACGACACAACAACGGCCAAGATGGCGTCGGGGGGTGACGTAGGTTCGTTCCGCCCCATGGATATTAGTGATGTGTCGTCACGAACGAGCCGGTTCAAAGAGCCGGCTCTTTTACGTGAACGACAAGAGCCAGCTCCCGTCCGAGAGAAGTTTTTTTTTGTACAGCCGGAGTCACTGCTGTACTCTGCTCCTCTGCCTGCCTGCTTGCCTTCACTCAGCTCGCTCCACCTCTACACGTTCATGCGCGCACACTACACGCTGCAGAAGAGTTAGTAGCTCTGAGAATATCTAGTGAATGTACAATGGACATTTGTGCAGAAATAACTGCTGCAGCTCCTCCAGACCAACAGAGGTTTCCCGTGTTTTTGAAGTGACGGGGCTCCGCAGCGAGTAACGTTATCGTCTCTGACCGGGTGCCGGTGTCTCCCTGCGGGCGCAATCGGAGACAATAACGTTTCTCTTCCTGCTTCAGCCTCCAGGGCTGAAGCAGGAAAAGCCAACACTAGGATCAGCATTGATTCATGGAGAGACCTTCGTCTGGTCAGCTAACATTACTGCCAAGCAGGTGAAATATAGAGTGATATTGTGTTTTTAGCTGACGTGTGTCACCTCACTGTTTTGAGCGATGCTCGTTCATGTCTATTTAATAGAGCAGGCCCGACTCTGACTTATGTTGACTTAACGGCCACAGGTGTCGCTGTTAACAAGCATTTCTGATTCTTACAAACAGTCCTTTTAATTCAAGGCAGAATGATAGGACGATCTTCTCTGCGCCACGGGCACTCCATGCACTGACTGTGACTGAATGTTGTGTTAATGACATCCGTGCGACCAATCAAGTGATGAACAGACAAGCATAATTACCATTGAGCAGGGAAGGGCGGTGCGCTGACGGTCTGCAGGTACAGAGCAGGAGGGAAAGGAAGAGAGAAAGAGAGAGAGGAGTGCGGTGCGCAAATAGCAGACAAGATGAGTGACAGTCGGAAACGAAGCAGCATGTAAAATTATGGTATTCTGGAAATGATAAGGTTTAGTATAACTAAATTGAATAATTTCAGTTATATATGTGCACACATACTAATCATAGGTCAAAACAGCGCTAAATTTGGCTGAATTATAAAAGGCAGAAGTGGTAAAATGAAGAGCCGTTTTGGAGCCGAAAGAGCCGGCTCTTCTTGGTGAGCTGAGCCAAATGATCTGGCTCACTAAAAAGAGCCTGAATTCCCATCACTAATGGATATAAAAGAGACCGCCTCAGTAGTGGCTGGCTAGAAGGGAGACAGCAAACTGGGGGGACTCTCGCGAGATTGTCAATGCCTCGAATGGTTAAGGTTAGGATTGGTCGTCACTAGTGAGTCTCGCGTGAGTTGTTTGAAGCTCTAAGATGATCAGATCTTGCAATTTGCGGGCTCCCTTCTCGACACGACCGAACGCCTCCCTTTAAAACATCATCTTTTTATCCATCACCCTATTAAACACCATCCTTTTATCCATCATTCTTTTACTTCTATCCATCTACCTATTTAAAATTAGTTTACTTTATTTTCTCTTATTCTTTTTAATCTTGCCTTAATTTGATTTGCACCCTGACTGACAGCCAGCCACCCCCACCACACTCTACACAGTCACATGATATTGATCTGGCCCAGTTATGTTGGCTTTTTTAAAGTTTTATTTTTTTTATTTTATTTTTTTATTTATTATTATTTTTTTCTCTCCATTTTGTTTTATCCATATTTCATTTTATTTTTGTTATGAGTAAAAGGAATAAAAAAGGAATATATATATATATATATATATATATTATATATAAAGAATAATACCAAGAAAAGAAAGGGAAAAAAAAACAAAAAAACTCCTCAACTTATAATAATGATGATGAATTAACATGTAAGCAGCATTTTGATTTTGCAGCTAGCAAAGGTGGAACTGCTTTACCTGTTTCATGTACTGTTGGGTGGTTTCATTTACTGTGTAACAATGCATTGTATTTTATAAGCTCATTATAGCTTTTCAAATTTAGCATCTACAAAGTTACCAGTAACTATAGCTGTTAGATACAAATGTTCAATATTTCTCTGTTAATAATTGTAGTGGAAAAAAAAGGTATAAACTGGCCCCACCAGGCCCCAGTGCCCTATGTACCATGGGACTTTGTCCGGTGAATTGCTAACATTTCCTGCAAAATTGCTTCAAATTACAGCATCATTGACAATAAAGAGATATATTAAAGCTGCAACAGTCAGTGTAACTGAACCTTATTTATAAAAAGAAAAATACAGGAAATACTGCAACACACTGAGATCCACAGACAATTTAATTTGTAGTTCTTTCAAGTCATATTGCACCACAACAAAAAGCAACAACCATCTGTATCTGATATTAGTGTGTATGAAAGTGCATACCAGCAATGTACAGGAGGAAAGGATACTAGAGTAAATGTTGTTTCTGGTGCAGGGCTTTAATCTACGCAAACTGATAATGGAGGCACACATACACTTGTTCATTGGCCCTCCTGTTGCCCTTTGTCATAGCACCTCCTCTCTTCCCCTCTCTCTCTCCATCACCTTGTGTTGGAAGCCCCTGCCGTGACCCCGGCGGGGCCCCCCTCCTCTGCTGTACGGGTTATTGGGCCCTCCCCTGCTTCTCGAAGCTCGCCCATCCCAGTGGTAGCGTGCCGTCCCGGGGGCCCCGGTGTCTGGGACGTATCGGTGAGGACCCCTTCTCCTTCCACGGTGACCATGACCGCCTGCAGGGTCTGCAGCATCTTTTGGGCATTCAGTTTCCACAGCTGCCTGGCACACCAGCTGGTCGTCCGGAGACACCAGGGTCTCTTGTTGCTCTGTGTTGACACCCCTGCCTGTCTTAGACTGACATAATTCTACATTTACTTGCACCTGTTGGCCATGGTTACCCTGAGCTTTGGCTTTTATTGGTCCTTCAGTGCAGTCTGAGGACAGAGACAGTTTGTCCAGGTGCTCTGTGATGGGGGCGGCTCTCCGGTGTTGCGGTCGGGACCTGCCTCCTCTCCTCGGCCCCCTTGCCTGGTTCTGACGCCTATGGCCGTGGCCGCCTCTGCAGTGGGACAGTCCAGGAACAAACTGGTCCGCTCTGACGCCAGTTTCATAAGAGGAAACATTAGAAGCAGAGGGCACCGGGGGGCCAGGAGAGACATCTGTGTCAAGGTTTCCGTTTTCAGCAGCAGGTGGAGTCTGTGGGAGTTGACAGGTATCACTGTAAATGTTTTGTATAACATTATATAGGAACAGTGTTAATAAGTCAGCACTGGAGTTATATGAGTGATTCAAATGTCCAGGTTCCATCTGATATCTATCCAAGTCAGTGATATGAAATATGACACAGCTTTCTTTTCCCATTTAGAATTGTTAACCAACCAGGCTTTGTATTTGGGATTGTCAAGCCAGCCCTTCGAAAACTTGCATTTACCCATTGCGGCCATTGAGTCCAAACGTATCCTCATGCAACGGTCCGTATGATATCTTACAAAAAGTTATTCCTCATTTTCCTACGAATGTCCAGCAACATGTGACACGTGTCAATTCTCGCTCCAGTCTTTTCAAAATAAAACTACTTAGTTAGGTTTAGGAAAAGATCGTGGTTAGGGTTAAAATAACTGCAGAATTAGTGTAACGTAAGTATGGAAATTACGTGAGAACTATATTAACGTTGACTTCTGGTTTCACACGTGACATGAACTCCGGTCTCCTGGGTAAAAGTCTAGTGTTATTTGACCCAACCGTCCATCCATCCATCCCGACCTCCTCCCTACGCGGCGTTTATCACTCTTCATACTGGTTCACGATTACTCAACGTGGATTACATATGAATTTATTTTGTGGCATATATATAAATTACAGTGCATTACTTTTCATAGGTTTAGCTACGAACGGTGTATGAGAACAGCCTGTCAGTTCGCAGCCTTATTTGCAGAAAGGTGGACGACATTCCACTGTCAAACAGTGTAAGCTGACAGCTTCAGAAGCAGCTCTTTGCGTTCAGTCGCATGCCATAGCCTACTTCTTGCCTTGCTTTCAACAACATCAAGCTCACTCTGGCCTGCACTCTCTCACACAGTGGTAAACATTTTGGCTGCTCGAAACGCCATGAAAACACTCTGCTGCTTGTATGATCAATTTATTTTTAAAAATTCTGAATTTTATATTTTAGAAAACAAAATATGGGCAATAGTCTGGAAACAGAAATGTTTTTCTATACTGTCTTTTCTTTTTTCTGTACTTATCCAGACCTGGAAATTACTAAAATCAAATTCCATACTGCGTAGGAACCCTGATCTGAACACTTCAATCTAGATTTGTCAGATGCAATCAAAAGAAAAAAAATCATAGACAACTTTTACTTATACAGATGTCAGGTATGGTTTGCAGTCTAGATTTGACTATATCATTTCTGATTCATTCTTACCTCATTGGTATGGATGAAAAAGCGATTTGATTCCACCTCCGGGTCAATGATCCCACCTTTAGACCTCTGTCTTTCCAAAAGCTTCTGGAGTTCACACCACTTCTGTTGAAAATGGGAACCAATCGCTGCTTCGTCCAGCTGAGTGAAAAAAAACACAAAGCCTTTCTATGTTTATTCTTGACCTTGGAAACAGCTTCTAATGGACCTTGAGACAGCTTCTATTGGTAAAACTGTGCATTAGAAGATGAAGTTACCTCAGGCAGCTGGGGTGCAGGAGAGCACAGAAGCTGATCCACATCATATGTTAGAGGCTCTCTACACACCGGACACACCACAGTCAGCTCCTATGAGACGAGTCAGTGATGAAATAGCTTATAAAAGAAGGACACTGAAATACTTTTTTGACCAGAGCTCTTAAGCTGATATCTGACCTGATAGTCTGTTCTCTCTCTGGTCTTGTCCTCCTCCAACTCCTTCTCCCTCTGGCGGAGCTCCCTCTCTGAGTGGCTGGCGTAGCGGCCGAGGCAGTGGGAGTGGAAGTAGTGGTAGCAGTTTGTCTTGGAGAACGTCTCTCCTTCCTGAAGACAGCCGGACACAAAGAAGCATGAATGGTTTTGCAGATTTTAGGAACATTTCTGGAAACATCTACAGATAAGACACTGTTTAATCTTGCATTAGACTTTAATGTAAAACA